>NC_092868.1:39052541-39145800 GCF_032062135.1 Pyxicephalus adspersus | reverse complement strand
ATTCTGTACAATAGTATAATAAGTAGAATTACATTGGATCTATTCAATTGTGAGCACATTGGTGGTGAATTGATGAGGTGCAGGTCTGTAGATGTCTGTGAGCGGGTGTATCTGTTTATAGAGTGTGTAGGGTGTAATTGTGCGATTAGCATATACTTTCAGAGAGAGAGAATTTGCTGTAAAAGCCTTTGGTAATTTCACACATAGACTGGGTTCTGTGTTGTTGGCTCAGGTAACCAACTGATCGGCTGATCAAAACTGGTATGTCCGGGACTCCCAGGAATTACCGATTCAGATTTGTGTCTAGTGAGCAAATCTGTGGAAAAGGCCGTCTCTGGGTTAGATACAGCAGTAGAGGAACAATTTAAAGCTAACAATGAAGATGGATAGAACAAGAACATTTGGGAAATATGATAATATCTGGCCAAGTGAGAGTTTGAACAGAAGTGGCTGGTGCACCTCCGCCCACCAAGATATAAAAGTAGACAAAAGACATGATATCACCCCAGGCTAGATAAAATACACCACAAACAGTAGAGTTTACAGAACTAAGCTAGAGATTACATCTGATAGTATTGAAATATGAGGAATATTGTGCATATGTCTTCTGCACTGATATTAAATTAGGATATCTATGTGTGAAAATTGAGATGGTGGTATTTTTGTTGTCTAAAGTTTTATTGAAATCTAGCAACTTCCGAGAATAATTCTAGTTTCCTATAAATGTAGCAATCAGTGACTGTTAGATATGTTGAGTGCCATCTACAGAAAATGTAGTGCTACACACAGCTTGGTATGGGATTTTAAGTGAACCTGTGCTGATAAAAATCGTCTTCCATCTCCTGCTCCATTATCCAGACTCCAAAATAGATGCCTGATATGAATATTTTTATTATAATGCAATTATACTGGACAGCAAAGAAAAGGGCCACATGCCTGTATGTCTGACCATTTGATGTCTTTGCCTGATTTAGATGATTAAAAGCAAAGACCTTCGGGTTTGATAAAATATCATGTGACCAATATGTACAAAAGGTCAACATTAGGTAAGTTGTTAGTTTGTATAACTGATATGATTGCTCTGTCGATATGACCATTTAACCAAGTTTCAAGTTTTTCAACTCCTTACAACTTTTTTTTAATGATATATTGTGTGAAATTTAGTAACAAAACATACTATTTACTTGCAGGCTTAAAAGAGGTAGGAGCTCCTTTGCAGACCAAAACAATAAATGATAAATAAATACACAAGTAAACAACTTTGTTTATAGTTAAAACTGAACTCCAACTTTAGTTTTCTTTTTGTGGTTAGTTCTCCCTATTTGTGCCATCTTGGTTCTTCCTGCTCAGGTATTTGCTTTTTTCTTTGGTCAGTCATTTAGTCTTAGTTTCATATGTGGGCATTTCCTGTATGTAAATGCAGTCTGACCAGGACTGCTTATGTGCTGATACAGTGTGTGAGAGGAAGTTATGTGAGCTGGGAAATACCCTGCTACCCTTTGAAGACATTTCATATTGTGATCCCATGGTTTTCATATCACACATATTTCTGCTACACTTAAGCTGCGTACACACGGCAAATTTTTCTCGCCTTTAATCGGTATCAGCCAATTATCGGGCGAAAATCTGCCGTGTGTACAGTCGGTCGTCGTCCATTGTCCGACGACCGTCCTGGCGGATCCATGGACGATGGACGACGACCGATCGTAATGAAAGGGAAGGGGAGAGCGCGCAGCAGGGTGCCGCTCCGTCGCTCTCCCCCTCCCCTCTCCATAGAGCATGAACGGTGCTGTATGTACAGCATCGTTCATGCATCGTGCAGTCTTTTCTCGTTGGAAAGGATCGTGAAAGATCCTTTCCAACGAGAAAAATTGCAGGTGTGTACGCAGCTTTACACTCAATGGAGTCATGCAGCAGTGATTGCATGACCACACAAACAATACAAAGGAGCTGCGGTTTGTGATTTATTTTGCTGTCAGCAGTAGCAGAGGAGAACTGATAACAAAGGTTAGTGAAAGGATGAGCTCAGCATAGGGGGAGGGAGATATGTTTATGTTTTGCCTAGTGCTAGGGCTTTTGTTCCTTAGACTCCTCCTCCTGGCTCCTGAAAAAGGATCTTCTGCAGCCCCTGCAATGATGTCACTGGGGCGTAAAGGGATTATACAGCACAGGGTCAAAGTACTATGGGACATCACACAAGGGAAGAAAAGGGAGGTTTAAGGTTATTTTTAGGTGCTGACTAGAGTTCAACTTTAAAAAGTCAAACAGTGAGTGTAACATAAACTCATTATGATGATTATGGGAACACTCAAGTGATGTCTAGTCTGCCATGTTTATATTCCCTTTGTTACACTGATTATCATCAGTTTGTTTATGCATATTATCAGTAAGCATAAGATTGGTTAAAGAGAAATGGTGATAACAGCGTGCACAGCAAGAGGCATAAAAATACCGGTATAATTGACATTAGTCGGACACAGTAAATGGAAGGGTTTACTGGCAGAACACATGGCATCCTACAGTAGATTATTGGGCTAAAAAAAGGAAATAAATCTTCCAGTGCCTGCAGAATCAATAGGAGGAAAGAAATGCACCAGAATTAGTGGTGTGAGTCATTGGAAAGCAATGCCCCAGTGGCAACCATGGGCATGTGGGTAAGAAATGCCTTAATGTTACTTGTGTCCAAAGGAGGATAGGAACTGCTCATTGTCAGTGCTGTCAGTAGAAGAAATGTAATGTCCTAGATTCAATGGTGTCAGTGAGGGGTGGGGATGGGGGGGTAAATGCCCAAATGTTTACATAGGAGGAAAGAAATGTAGTGTCAGTGGAAGGATAAAAATACCCCAGTGTTAGTAGAATTCCCTAGTTTTTACCTGGCCATAAAAAAGTGGGACACACAGCTCACAGGTCATGTCATTTAATGGTGGAGGGAACTGTAAATAACACTGTTCCGCCATGTAGTGTTTCCAACATGTTGTGTTTACATTTAATAAATTGTGTTGTACATGACAAACTTTCTCTGGACTTTATACCAATCTACTCTAAACACTGTTTTGTATGTTGTATACTCTGAACACTGTACAATATATGCATCACACCTATTCACTAACTGTATGTCATAGGCTTAACAATGCTGTACTTTGGAGCTCACAACACTGCACTATGATTTATGTACCTGTAGATGAATCTACGAGATGGCACAGTGGCTAGCACTGCCTTTGCATCATTACAGTACACTAGTGCATTGAGTTTGTATGTTCTCCGTTTGTGTGATTTTCATTTAGACACTCTTGTTTTATTCTAAAAACATGCACTTAGGTTAATTGACGTCCCCTTAAAAAATGTATTTAGATTGTGTAATAATTAATGACTGAGGTAGGGACATGTGACAATTGTGACAATAGAATTTGTAAAGCGCTGCGTAATGTCAGACCTATATAAATTCTGTGTAATATAATAAATAATAATTCATTGAATGTGATTTTTTACCCTTTTTTTTGAACTTTTCGTTTAAGGAAGTGCTTGGTGCCGCCATCTCCTCCCTTGTCTTCCGGTCTCATTCCTCGGTCTTCTTTCTTCGTCACCCAATCTCACACTGTGCAGGTGTGGGGTTTGGTGATTTAACTGCTGATCTCACTGTGCATGCATGAGATTGGCATCTATTTCCCCTTGGAGGAAAAGATGCCCCTTTTGAGCATGCCCGAGATCAGAAGAAGCAGCCAGAGCCTCCCAGGATGCATGACGTAGGTACCCGAAAACAAATCTGCACCTAAAGGGGTGGTCCTGCACTTTTTTAAAAAAAAAGAGTGTTGAACTGTTGAAACAACAACATTTTTATATTATATAGAAGGGTTGTCTACCCTTCTATGTAAAGTAAAAATGTTAAGTTTAGGTACGCTGGCTTTGTATTTTAGTACAAGAACACTGCAATCCGTATTTATTAATAAGCAGAACTACAGTGTGTACATCTGATCCCGCTGCTCTGAACATACTACATATCTACTAACATTTTACAATAACTTGCAGTGGCTTTTTCCAGATGAGACGTATTAGTGCCTACAATATAAAACACTGTGGCCTGGCACTGCAGTATTAGGAGTACACTGGAGCACAAAGGAAACCTTTTCTAAAGAAAGATGACCGGTACAGTGCGGTCTCCAGCCAGCAGTTGCTATGGGGCAGGCTGTAATGGGAAGGAGGGGGAATTGTAAAGGACTATAGCCTCAGCTCCACCTTGTAAAAGCAGAGTTGTGGAACTCCCATTGGTGTCCTGGCAACCAAAAGCAGCTTCTATGACAAAAAATGACTTCCTGCAATGACTGGATCCTTCAATGGCAAACAGGTGACGCCAGGTTAGTGATTGTGGGGACACAGTGCCAAGAAAAAAAAAATAGCTGGAAAGCTGGGGGGTAAAAAGGAAAAATCTAATATAGGAAGAGCAACAAAAGCAGTGTTATAAAGGGGCTGAGAATAGGCTGCTCACTTAACAGCTTCTTTTACAATGCAAACTATGATTATGTATTGCACAAGTCATGCCAAGGATAAATTTCTTTAGCTGAAAGCAAGGGGTGTGCTTTATGGGCATGCAGAACATTGCTACACTTACTCCTTTATCTTCAACCCCATAGTAACTGCAGCTGCTTTTATCTATACATGTATCTCATTTGTAAGGCTTGCATTGATCTCAGACTTGCTATTGAAAGTATTGCAGCATGTACAGAGATACTTAATTACCATTTCCAGAGAGATTTTATTACTGACTGCTAGAACTCAGCCAATAGATGTGATTCTTCCGCATCCTAATAATATAATAAGGATGATTTATTAAAAAAAAATTTATTAAAAAAATTATAGGAAATAATACTGAAAAAACATGTGAATATTTGCCCTAGCCAATTGGGCTTTAGCGATGGCTTTAGAGACCAATTGATCTCTCTACTGAGCAGCCTATTCCATTCTATGGGGGGGGGGGGACAGGAGGCTCCCCGCTGTGTCCATAAAAATATTGTTTGGGGAACACGCAATTTAGATTTTTACCCAAGATTTTCACATCACAAAAATTTTGCCAATAAAAAAGTAAGGTGTGCACAGACCCAAAATCAGCCTTATTGTCTGCATTTAATTTTTCTAAAATACAAAATTTGATTTCATTCATGGTAGGTAATGGCCAGCTAATTTTGATATATGATTCAAGTCCAGATTTTTACTTTTTTTATTTGTTTATATAACCATCTCTTCTGGCAATAGATTTGCACCTTCTTATATGGTTGGACAGCTTTTCATGATGAGCTTGGCCATTGGTGTAACAAACCAATAATATTTCTGTTTGACTCAATGATAACTGAATATGCATGGCTGTCACAGGTTGACCAGACATCCTTTTTTATGAATCCATTGAATTCTGTTAGTTTATAGATCCCATTAAAAAAAAAATTCAGTTTAGCACAACTTTAGTGAGCTACAACTAACTCAAGAACATTTCTCAATGTTGCACCTGTTCCAGGCCAGTTTCTAATGTACACAGAAGACAATACTGCTACTAATAATCACTGGGCACTGAGACCAGGCAGTATTCCCTTTTGTTGCACTGTCCCTACCAACCAGCAGAGAAATGGAATGTTACCTGCTAATAAATATTGTTCTGGTACCACAGGGTGGACATTGCATATGCAGTTTTTCCAGAATGGTGGTTTCTACGTTCTCTTTTCCTGATTTGCATACTTGTTTCAGGGCTATGAAAGTATTGGAGTCAGAAAGTCTGCCTATTAGTGAGATTTAGCGTTTTCATAAACTAATCAGTAATGGGGAAGATAAATTACCTACCCGCATGGTCCCATTTTTGGCAAATTTGAGAACGTACAAACTGCAAATGAAATTTGCCCTGGCCTATATTTAGGCTGGGATCTAGTGCTTGAGGAGCAGATTACTAGTCACTGTGCCACTATTATATTGTCATCACTATTATCATTCACTTTTTTATATGTAGCGTTCCTCTGGTGGTCAGTGTAACATTCTTCTACATTGGTGGTCAATATAGTGCTCCCGTATATTGGTGGTTATTCCCTACTATCATGGTTATATTACACCCTTACTTTGCTGGTCAGTGAAGAATGGCACCCATACTTTTGTGGAGAGTGTAGTGCCCCCTTTTTTAAGGTGGTCTTTGAAGTGCTCTAATATATTGATCATAAATGGATAATGCCCCCCAAATTTGGTAGTCACTGAAGAAGGGGCCCCATTACACTGGTGATGAGTGGAAAGAATACTTCTTACATTATTAGTCAGAAGAATGGAAAATGGTAAGAAACCTCTGGAAGGACCCTAGGGTTTCATTAAACCCTAGTTGAGAATGGCTGGTTTAGAATATGAATCATTGGAGACAGAACTTAAAGCTAGATGTTATTTTGTGTTTACCTCTATCATTTTAAATGTTTTGAAAAACCAATAAACTGGTCATGTACATGAAGTCTTGTTTATTATCTGTTTTATACACAAAGATAGTTTTGAATAGGTAAACTGAGAAAGGTCATACAATTTTATTGAGTAAGATGTGCGCCATAAAAATTCACATTTCATTCTTCTGACTGTTCTCAAAAATGAACAGTGAGACGTGATAAGCTTTTCTAAATTACTGTGTTTTACTTATATTAATCTACCTTGCATAGCTTTTTCCAAAATTCTGATGTGATGATATGGTGACATGTATGTTGTGTCAAACAATACAAAGGTCCATTTTAAACCAAGTGTACTAATTTTTTTTTTGCTTATCACCCTTACATTTAATGTACAGACTACAATTTTTATGGAAAGATAGTGTTCATTTTCCTTCCTCCCTAACTTTTGTTATATAGGAATATTACAATGGGCATACAACGGAATTCATTATTTAGTTGTGGTCCCTTTAGATTCATGTTTTCTAGGTTCCTGTAATGGCTATGAGGGAACACATGTAAAAAAAAAAAAATAGGTATAAAATACACTAAATCAACTCAAATCCACTTTTAAAGATATTTTTCATCATGTTATAATAAACCTACCAGTACCCATCTCTATCCAATGAGTCAGAAAGCTGTCCTATGAAAAGAAGGAATACTTTAGGTTTATGGGCCACAAAAAAGGTTTCTCGGTCCTTTTCCTATCAAAAACGAATTTAGCGGAAATCAAATGGATGCCCTGAAGCTTTTTCTTAGGGTTTCTATTCTTAGATTCTAAAGAAGAAATTTGATTTGTGTGAGAAAGCAGCAAGGTTGTGTGTCTCAATCTGCAAACAAGGCCTAAGGTGTGGATGTGATATAAGGAGCGGGTTTACTGACCCCTTTCTTGTGATCATATGACACCGCTGTTAGCTTTTGTCTGCTATGTAATGCTGCAGTTTTATTGTAGCTTGTGGTGGAAAGAATTGTCTATTTTTCAAACCATTTTTATGTAATATTATCATATGAATATTGTATCTCAATTTCATTTATTGTATTACAATATATTTTTTAATGTATATCCAGCCAAAAACCTAGTTTTGGGTTGAGTAGGAAAGGGTTAAACCTTTGCCATCTTATTTTTAAAAAACAGATCTGCTATTGAGTACTCAACCTACTGGTGCCATCAAGTTTTATATAATTAATCTGTTGACCAGCACAGCATATGTACCATATTCTGCCCTTTTTGATCATAGAATATGGATGTTAGGGACCACAGGATAGATGGCAGCTCTTAATTGGATTTAATTGAGAATCAACTGTTAAAATACTTTAGATTTTATCACTTTATAGAATTGGTGATTGAAACGGCCTTTGTGTACTAGCCCTAGTTATGTGTAGCTAGGATATAATATATTGAACCTGCTACTTTGCTCTGCATAGACAAAGTACGGGTTCACTTTGAAGAGGTTTATTTACTTAGTTATTCTGGAAAGAAATTTTTATTTTCACATTATTTTCTTTGTTACTTCTCCATGTTATGTATTGATTACTGCATAGAATAGGCATAGCGCTAGGATTGTCACTCATTTATGCACGGACATGAACTTGTCACCACAGCTTCCGAGCAAAGATGAATATTGAATTTTTATTTCTTTTATAGATTTAAATTGGCTTTTGAAGCTGAGCAAAATCAGTTTGATAAAACACATAAGGCCCAAGTAGACAAAATTAAAACACCAGGATGAGGATATTTTTAAAAGAGTGAAAACTCATTTCAACTGAGCCCAATTAAATCTAAAAAATTACAGTCACATGGCTAGGATAAAAACACTTATCTATTATACTGTACAACTGAGACAATAGATCTGGTGGATGTATAGGAACATTGCTTCTGATTTTACAGGGGGAAGATTGTATAGTCTTAAAATGTGTATAATGCCCAAACCTTTTTTCAGATTTCGATAGAATAAAGAAGGGGATAAACGTTAGGTAATTTTCACTTCCTGTTCAGGAAATGAGGTGTGGTATAAAGTATTGCCAAAAAAGTCCTAAACAGGTTTCCCAATGGGAGGACTTAACATCAAATTGTTTGGTGACGTGTACAAATTTGAATTTTTTTGTCCAAAGGATGAATGTATGAATGAAGGATTAATATCCTTGTTTTGGACAAATACAACAATAAAAAATTACAGGGGATTTATTTTGGTATAATCTATTCAAAATGAAATATTATTATCTGAATAATAATTATTATTGTCTCAGAGTAAATTCAAGACTTTGAAGATCTTGCAATCAATCACCAAATTATACAAATTAGTAACATGGCTCAGCCAATAATAGAGCTTCGGAATCTTCGATTGTGCTATGATGCACTAGAAGATCTTATGATCCAAACAGTATATGAAATTTCATCTATCGACTGCACAAATACATTTTGCTGCTCAACTTGTCTGCACAAAATCTCTCTTGGCAAGTGCAAAATGTTCCTGCAGATTAGAAATATATGAGCCGTCTTTCGTCTACTATGTGTTTCCATTCATGCCAACAGCCTGTTTTTAATAAGTAACTTGGCATGACAGTTCTCCTGTTTCCAGTATTAGCAGATTGGATTTCATCCAGTTCATTGTCTTTTCTGTTGTATTCACACTTGCCCTTTTTCTGGGTGTACAATGACCTGCAAAGAGAACACAGCAACTGAACCTTTAATTGGTGCTATCCACCAAGAAAAGAACAAGCCTGCTGGCAAGGTCTTGGATGTGAAAAATCATCCAGAGGTATACGATACCCAAGGATAGGTGACCTGGCTCTCACAAGAAAATCATCTACAGTACAGTATGTGAGCTCAAAGGAATTGTGACCTGAATGAGCCCTGGGAATTAGTGACCAGTTTCTCACCCAAGGACATCTGTAAGTATTTGAGCCCCAGGGATTAGTGACATGGAATTCCCCACAAATCATTTGTAGGTAAATGAACCCCAAGGACAGGTGACACGACTTTCACCAGAAGTCATCTGCAGGTATGTTAGACCCAAGAACTGATGACTTGACTTTCACAACAAATTATCTCCAGGTATATGACCCCCAAGGATTGGTGACCTAATTCTCATCACAGGACATCTATAAGTATGTGAGCCCTGAGGGATGGTAACTTGGAATTACTGACAAATGTTCTGTTGGTATATGAACCCCAAGGACTGGTGACCTCACTCTCACTACAAATAATCTGTAGGCATGAAAACGCCAAGGATTGGTGACCCGACTTTTTGCAAGTCATGAGCCCCAAGGATTGGTAACCTCATTCTTGCCACAAACCATTTGTAGGTACCTGTGCCCCAAGGATTTGTCATGTGACAGTCATCAATATTCATTTGTAGGTACATAAGCCCACAGAAAAGTGGATCTGTGTCTCACAAACCATTTGTCTTGTGCACTCTTTAGTGTTATATCAAGCAGTCCAATCAGTCATACTCTAGGCTAGTTGCCTTTGTTTACTACTTAATGCCTTCCCATGTGTTGTGGAGGTATTAGAGAGCTGTCCTGTAGTCCTAACATACTTTCTCAACTTGATTGAAAGTGCTGCTCCTTTATAGATGCAATGCAGTCAGTGAATGTTATGACCCTAGGAATGTAAAAGTGTTTTCTGTTGATCCCAGCAGTGTAAAGCTGCGTACACACTTCCAATTTTTATCGTTGGAAACGAACGACGAACGATCGATTGGTCAAAAATCGTTTGTAAAAAAAGTAACCAACGACGCCGACGAATGAGAATAGTCGCTGGAAATGAACGACCGGACCGGCGGATCGGATTGGACGACGATCGTTTACCATCTATCGTGTGTACGGTCGTTCATTGATCGTCCATGGTCTGAGCATGTGTGATGAACGAACGTTCGTTCACTTCCTGTCGTGCACGTCACTTCCTGTATCGCTCAAACGATCTCATCTATTGTGTGTACAATATCTGCGAACGATCGTGTCGTTCTCTGCATGTACAGGATCGGTGCTATACGATCGTTCGCCGATATCGTGCAGGATCGTTCGTCGTTCGTTTACCAACGATAATTATTGTAAGTGTGTACGTAGCTTAACTCTCTAAACACTGAACTGAAATCTAAAACAAATTGTTATCTGCCTTTTTCACAAGCTTTCCCTGTGGACCACAGAACACCTTCCTCTATGTTATGTAAAGAGAGAGAGGTCAGAGTTTGTAGTCCAAATCAGATAAGCAGCCCGGTGACAGTCCTAGGCTTTAACACTGACCCCAGGGCAAGAGGGCATATTTGTACCAAGTTGGGGACACCAATATATCAGCAGGACATCTAGAAAAATAGTGTTATGATGGAGGTCAGCAGCCAAAATAATTCCTTAGTTTAGGTTTTCTCTTGTTTATCTGAAAAGTATCTGTACCCTTTAATTTGATATTGTGATATAAAGAGATAAACTAATATAAATCTGCCATTATACAGGACATACAGGTAGGGTTAATAACATTATACACACTGGTGTTGTAGGCTTGGCATTAAATATAAAGCATGTGAGTCCAGGTAAGATTTGAAAATTCAGTGGGTATTTGTCAGACAAAATATCCAAGTTACTTGGTCAGAAAATAGTAACAGCACACTGTACTAGCATCAGCACGAACCTAAATTCTGCCTAAAGCATAACTAGATTAGGTTACTTTCATAAATATTAAAAAAGGTACAAGCTCATTCCTCCCTTTCTGGATGGGTTTATTAAAAAAAGAGGTTTTATTGGTCAGCAATATTATAAAACAACATTTTATTAAGTATAATTAAGCGGTTTGGGCAATTTATGATTGATCCAGAATGGACTATGTTTTGCTTTGACCCCTGTGAACTTCTACGTAGTCCATTCAACTTATCCTCTCCTCGAAATTTGGAGGTAATAAGTTTATTTATACTCTATGTTTTAAGGCTTTACCTAAATGGACCAACTTTTATGCAATTTGCTGTAAATATTTTGTTTTTCTGTACTACATAAGATTTTCACCGTGTTTTCTCACCAAATCTCCCCTGAAGAAGCCAAATTGGAGAAACGTTTCAGGAGTAGAGACAATTTATTTATAATTTACACTTTTATGCTCATATTTACCCCAATTAAGTACAGGACGGTTTATTATTAATCCAGAAAGGACTTTGATTGAATGTTTATTACCTTGCTTAATTATACTCAATAACGTGTTGTTTTTTAATACTTCTGGTCAATATTAACCATCTTTTTCTTTAAGCCCATCCAGAAAGGAACGAGAGCTAGTAACTTTAGTGTTTCAACATTGGGTTTGGCAACCTACTTTATTTTTTTCATAGAAAAATTCTATCCCCCTCTGTTTACTTTACTTTAAATAGCTAGAGATGCCTGACAACTGGGGGATGAGGAAAACAGAGAGTTTCAATTTTCCCAAGATTTTATTTGGGTAAAGATTTTGGCACTTGTGGCCCTTGATACACGCTTATAAAGTGTTTTGTATGTTTTTGTTTGCATACTTCCCATGGCACCTAATATCTGATATGATGATCTGATCAGCTAATATTTATTACATATTCTGTCAACAGATAAACTGCATCCGATTTCTGACCACAGTAAAATGACCTGGGCTCTCTACTGACCCAGCCTAACCTATTTCATAAAATGCAGTTAAAAGCCACTCTGACTGAGACAAGGGAAGACTCACAGCAAGTATTATGTGATACATCAATACAAACTTCAGAGTCAGAGGGAATCAAACAACATGAAAGGCAGATGAATACAAAGGGCCCTAATGTAAATGAGACAACACAGCAAAGCAGCGGCAATGGGGCACAGTGTTCGGGAAATGGAAAAGTTTCTAATGAAGCATCAAACCAAAGTCGATTAATGAAGATGGCATCTATTTCCCGGAAAACCCCAACAGCAAGAAAGAAAAAGGGGCACCAGACTGGCACAGATTCCCAGGTTTCACACAGGATATCCAAAGGTGAAATTACTTGAATACAATATGTAATATGTGAATAGTGTTTGGGGATGGTAAAATGGTGGTTGTAAAAAACTATTCCCATTTCAGAGCCAACAATCATCCACTACTGTTTTTTCATGTCTCACAGTATTTTCCTATAGCAGGAATGCTTTGTGTGGGGTATTATATCTTTTGTATTATTATGTTCTGTGAGTATTGCATTTTAATATGAAAGAAACAATAGACTGTATAATACTTTTAATAGGTTTCGTAATGCTTTAGTAATCACATGGTTTGGTTGAAAAATGCTTTAAATGTTCCCTAGGCTTTTCTCAACTTTTCTATCCATTAAAAAAACAAACAGACAGTTTTCAGGTCTTGGAACCTCAGCTAAAATGAATATATTTGCAGCTTAAGGTACATTATCAACAAATATTGGACTGAGAGATTCACAGAGACCATTTACATTGGTTATTCGTACTTCAGAGGCCAGAGTATTACTATCTTTCATTGGTGGCCAGTGTAGTACCTCCAATATTGGTGGTCAGTGGGAAAGCCAATTCATAAATTGGAGATGCTGTTGTACATTTGTGCTCAGTATGAAAATGACCCCCATTTACACTCTTGCCAGTCAATGGAAAATACTTCTCAGTATATGTGGGAGGTCAATCCATCACTGACCAATGTTAAAGTGTTCATAGTAATCCATAGAAGATAGACATATGAAGAAAGCCCTCTATGAGTTGGTGAGTATTATTAGGGTTGATAACCAGAAATATTTGACATGTTTTTATGGAGTAAGGCTGCTTCCAATTTTATGGGTATCACAGTGCCCAAAGAATACACATCAGCATCTATGTACACAGCACATGTGGCTGCAGGATGAATAAACTTCCCTGCATTATTGTGATTTTTAAATGAGCCCCATTCTGCAGAAGAAGTATGCACCGGTATGGTTAAAATACAGCCGAGGGACTTATTAAACTAAAAAGACAGATTATAATCAGGCCATCACCCTACAGAGAAGTGTTGAAGAAGAAAGCTAAGAAAAGCAACCAGATAATCAGCTTTACAGCTAGGGAAGCTTGTTATTTCACTGATTAAAACCAAGAATCTTTCTCTTCCTCATTACGCCAGGTGAGTCATCCCAGAGACCACTAGCTTTGCAATGGCCTGGAAATATCTATTTTTACTCTCACTTCAGCTAAATACATTTCTAGGTCACGAGTTTCAAGCTTTTTATACTTTACATATGTAAGTATTGATTTAACATTTTCACCTTTCACATACTCATTTACTACTAGGTGGCTGTTGGTTGGAGTAGATGGTATATTTTTTCCATTGGAGCTGTTTTTTTGAAGGTGTGTTTCATCTAAAACCATCCTATGTTTTTAATGTTCCTTCCTTGACTTCCCTCATTTTCCTTCTCTCCTTTTCTCTCTCTCTTTTTTAATTCTTTCATTCCTTTTTTAATTTATTATTTATTTAATTTTCATCCATGCCTTTCCCTGAAGAAGTGCTCTATATCATCTGTAGTTTTGAGTCTTCACTAAAGTTGGTTTGTGGTTGCAAGTTTAAGTCATGTTGTAGTGCCATCCAAACATTGCATCAATAAATAAATTTTGTGGTGTTTTTACTATGGATTGTTTTTTTTTGTTTTTTTTTTATTCTGTTTTGAATGCCCTGTTTATATTCAGATAAAGGGATTTTGTTCAAAACAATGACATGCACAGCAGTGGAAAGAGAGGACATCAATGGTGGACAGAGACATGTACCAATGCTGAAAACTACTTGGTGTTACTTGTATGTTGCAGCAAAAATATTACGGCGATCCTAAATGAATCTGAAGAACTACTTACATCATTGTTTATCAATCAGGGTTCCGTAAAACCCCATGGTTCCTCAAGAGGTTACTCTCTCTAGAACCCCTTGAGCAATGAACAATTTGTGCCTCTCAGGTCAGTTTAAAGGACACCAATTATCTTTTTGGCTATCTGTAAATCTGACATTCTGCCCACTAGCCAGCAATGTAGGAGGCATTCTTCTTACTGACCACCACACTAATGTACTGTCAACTGTGGATTTAATCATTTTAACAGAGGTTCCCTGAAGACCTGAAAGCTTTTTAAAGAGTTCCCCTATGTTATAAAGGTCAAGGAAAACATAGATACTTCTGGTAACCAGGAAGTCAATGTCCTTTAGTAAAATGTTAACCATTGCTCAAAAGTAGTTATGGTCAAGGAGTTGCAGGAAATGCATCTCAAATTGATCCTTTGGAACTGTACCTTCTTGAATCATGTGCCTCTGTGTGTTGTGGTGCTATTCATTTTTAATGTCTTTTCAACACATCCACCATGCACATTGCGGAACACTGCAACACACTACCATTGCAAGTTTAATTTATTTCCTTTGTGGTGCGTTAAACATTATAAAGTTGGTGTTAAACTACAATTCCTGCCAACTTTTTAGTGTGAATATAGGATAAGGCATGTCCTTTATTCACTGTTGGCAGGGAGTAAGCACATGTGGGCAATGGGGTTAACGCATGTGAAGTTTTATAAATATATCCAGCAAAAGTGGTTAATAGGGAAGGTGGGTACAGACTTTTTTTAGATTCAATTTTCTTACTGTTTATAGAAGGTTGATGTTAAAAGGAATTGCAGTAAAGTGCAAGCAGATTGTTTTACATGCAAGTAACTTTGTATGTGTTGAGCTCCTGTGCTTCTATGGAAGGCCCTGGCTTTATGTAGGCCTAGATTTACCTCCATATGAGTGGATGATCCTACCCCCTCCCGCCACTAAGCCCCACCCCTATCATTCAACTGTCAATGGGAGAATCTGTAGTAACCACCAAGGAAACAAAGCTTCATCTTCACTGGGGTAGACATCTAGGCCCAGACTGATTGCCAGCACATCAGATCCCAAGAATTGTAAGAGACGGGACATGGACCCACCAAAAAAAAAGCAGATGGGGAATTTAACCTTCCTGCCACAATCCAGTACTTGTTATACTTTAACCTCTGTCTCTTGCCCTATACTCTCTTTCTCATTCCTTCTATGCAACACACATTTCCTATTCTGTTATAAATAGCTTAGATTATGGAAGTATGTACAGTCACTGATGGTAATGTTCTAGAATGACAACTGAGCATGAAACAACTACCTGGAACCTGGCCTTAATGTGTTGCCATGGTAACACTATGGAGGGACAGCGGGCCTAATTTTCCATGCAACGTGTGTGAGTGCTGCAAACAATTGTTATCATACACAAGTTTTATTCACTATGTTTTTAATTACATGTTATTTTCTTTGTCTGTTTTGTGTCTCTGTTTTTACATCTATTGAACTTGTGAGTTTTGTTATGGAAATATCGCTCACTAAGAATGACTGAAGGGTCAGTTTGTCTAAAGGCTGTACTACATTTGTTCCTCCTATCACAGATATGGGGTTTTATACATTCTCTTGATCTCTATGATCTTCTCTTGTCTGACCCTACACTAATGGCTGATACTACCACACACTACAATCAGTTTGTAGCAAGACACCCCAGCAGCTGAGCTGCTGAAGTTTGTAAAAACCACGTTCCAGGCTCAGTCACTTTATGTCCTTCTTGGGTTTTTAGTAAACATGTCTACTTTCATAGAGTGGAATAGGGGTTCAAGATACCAAAAGACCTTGAATCTGTCACATGGGATTGGCAAAATCACTGACAACCCCAAATCATATTCCAAAAGGCACTATTACGTCTCATGGGGTGGTTCAATTCTGACTACTTAATGTACCTTACAAAGAACTCGTCCTTCCAAATGTCCCAACCCAAATCGGTCAGCTTAGCCTCTAGATCAACCTTTATCAAAAAAACCTTTGGGTCCTAAGGAACCCCTGCCAATAATGACAAAAGCCAGAGCTTAAGCTATCCCAGCGTGGTCGTCACCGGGAAGAAGGAACCTTACTGATTGATAAATAGATAAATTGGTGTCAGTGGTAACTTACCTTGGAGGATGAAACTGCTCATTGCTCAAGAAAGTCCTAACAAAGTCTAGAAGAACCCTATGGTGTCACATTAATATATAGTTTTATGAATAAGACTGAATAAAATGCTTAGTTTAGTATTATTCATCCCCCATTTTACCCTGAACAGGTGAACTTGAAACTAATGATATGGAGAACTCAAGAACAGCTAAAATGCAGACTTCCAACCAAAAGATTTCCTCATCTCCCCTCATAGAGAAGAAACAAGAAAACCCACGGGGCCCGGGATCCTTCTTTTACATTGGTGGCGGTAACGGAGCACATCTGTAAGTGACTTTTATTTCCTAAATAAAAAAATTGCTAAAAAAGTCAGTTTTATATTTGTTTCATGGGTATTTATGGGGAACTAAAACTAGAACAAAGCTTTTATGTTTTTCAATAGGGAGACTGGATTAGAAAATAAATGTAACAATTTCTAGATAAACAGAATATCACTTGTAAATATTTTGTGCTCCACAACTCATTTTTTTCTTTTTTCGATAGTACAGTTGCCGAACCATAGTGAATGAAAGCAGGGTGCTTCTGCCAAACCCAATTACCAGGACAAATAAAATGGCATAAAAAGGCCACTCCCAGGCAAATAGCAGTATTATTTACTATAACAGTACTAGTACTAGCAGTACTAGCAGTACTAACAGTATAGCAGTACTATAAACTGCTGTACTAGGCTTGAGAATAATAGTCCGGAGTATAAATCCAATAATGGATGCCTAGCTTTAGCTTTGGGTGTTACTATAGATGTGTGTAGTAGCACTAAGGATAACAGCAGGCAGCACAGACAGATATCCTAGTTCCTGACTTGAGTCATCTCTAGGTAAGTGAAAAATTGTGTTAAAGTAGAACTAAAGCCTTACCCTAACATTTGTGATCAGACAGGTTCTTTATTGCAGAAGGGACAGGTGATGTCCCTTCTGCAATAAAATACCCTTACCTGCCAAATCTCATTTTTTTACATACATTCTCCTGTCCCTGTTTTGTAGTAGGTCTCACCATCTTCTTTTCTTTCTGGTTCTGATCTTTGACCATCTTAATTGGCTGGGCCTGGTTGACGTAACTCATGCATTCATTCTGGTTGGCACATCCAACCATCCTATGATGAGCTGTTGCAGATGAAAAAGAAATTTTAGAATAAAGTGAGATTTTTCACCTATTATTGTTTCCTTTTGTCATTGAAGAACCCATCAATAACAAAGGCTTTTTTTTTAACACAATGGGATACTGATTGGCTCTCAGTAATTTCTGCTTTTTTTACACCAGTCTTTTTCAGTTGTATAAGAGACAATTAAGATTGTGGTGTTTTGGTGCTTTACATAGAGGACCTATTTTAACAACTTTTTTCTAGCATTAATGTGCATTGCATCAAGACAACCCATTTTAATGAATAGGCTTGCCATACACAATAACACGAAAAACATGTGGCATACGCATGGTTTGTGGCAACCAGCGTTGCCATTGTGTGCTATAGTCTACTGGTGTACGTTGTAGTAAAGAATGCCCTACTGCAAATTCTAGTCCCTCCATAACCTGCAAAACTGGTCAAGACAGACAGGAAAGCCTCAATGATGAAGTATTTTTGTGTCCACTGTTTGCTTTAATTATAATAATTTGCAATCATGCCTTACAGTTATGTGTCAATGTGAGCTGTAAGAACAGAAGAATAACAATCTATAAGCCCCAGGGCTACACATGCATGACAACAGGGCGCTCTCTGCTGGCTGCATTTTCACACTGTTCATGTATGCAGGGTGTAAATTGTGCAGGATGTGACAATATGACCCAACATCAGATTAACTGTTTAGCCGCAAGCAAAACTAACATTTTGTGTTCTCAGATGTGCTTTAGCAATGTTTTAGCTTCTCATTTCCAAGAGCTTTAAAGGCCAATCGAGGCTCATCTGAGCAAGGGATCAGAAAGTGTGGGTTAAAAGTTACATCCTGGGATTTCAGAAAACCGCTAAACAACCCCATAACACCCTTTACATTTAGAAGAAAGAAGGGAAGATAGAAATTAAAAAAATGTTCATGAATCAAGTGAGATTTGTATCATCTTATTGAATTACTATGAACAATCCTGATTGCTTTTTTTTTGGATGACATGCCCTTAGTTCTCACTTTAAATCAATATGGATAAATGTGCTGAAGAGTACAGTACATACAAAGTGTTAATTCCATGTAAATGAATATGTCCTGTAATGGGGTTTTACTTTGTACTGTTGTGTAAATTTTGTATAATTTAATTTTTTTACAGTTTTATTTATCTTTTAGGGCTTACTTTTGCCAGTTATTGTTCTGGATTGTATTTAAACTATTTCAGTATTCTAAGCCTTGATTCAGACCTGATTCCTGGCACCATGCTAGCCGCCCCAGTGCCCACACCAATGTTTGGGTGTTACATGTGACAGCAGTTGGTAGTGAGCCATACTGATCCACTCGCTGTAGCTCCCAATCATGTTGTATGGGGCTACTGTGAGTGGACACTAAAGCTGGCTACACACGTCCAATGGTTCTCGCCCGATAATCGGCTCAGGGCCGATATCAGACGAGAATCTGCCGTGTGTACAGCGCCTGTCGTCCAACGTCCGAACGACCATCCTGGAGGATCCACAGATGATGGACGACAAACGTGAAAGATCCTTTCCAACGACAATGCACATGCGTATGTAGCTTTAGTGTAGAGTCTCACCCAGTGCTGCTATCTGGGGAGGAACTTTTACATGTGGGGATGGAGGCTCAGAAAGTTTACCTGGTATGGTGCCTAGAAATTTGTGATGGTGCTCCAGGTCTCACCCGAGAAAGCAGTTCCATGACATGCGAAGAAACCACACCACAACCTTCCTGGCACTGTAAACATAGCCAGATTATAACCTTCTTTATCTACTTCATTTTTACAGAAACGTCAGTTAAAAGTGGAACTAAAGTCCCAATTTACAAGTACAGGGATCAGACAGGTGGTTTTTGCAGGAAGGGATAGGCGATGTCCCTTCTGCAATTGCCCATCTTATTTGCCTGGTCGTGCCAGTGAAATACGGAAAAACTGAGCTGTGCATGCGCAGTCCTGGCTTCCCTTATTTGTGCTGGGAATGAATGAATTACCACGTGCTTAGCAGAGTTACATTCTCCTGGCATGGCCAATCAAGATAACTGAAGATTGTCCAGGAAGAAGAAAGGAAGATTGCCGTGCCCTAAGATGTAACACAGATAGTCGAGCGTCCTTATTTCCACTTTAAGAAAAGACTGCACAACATAATAATAAAACTTTAAATGTTTGAACTTCTGCACAGGCCTGGTGAATTGTAAAATATTATTGTAGTATTATATTGTATTTACCTCTCAATAATGCTCCTGTTTGAGTTTTCTTTCGGTACTTGATTCCTGATACCAGTGGTTGCCAGCCTTTTTGGACCGACGGACCACTAAATTTACAGGCTCGGGACCGCGCATGTGCAGGGAGCCGGGTATCACTTAAAGGGAAGAAACTTCCCCATTAGTGACGTCATGATGCTGGAACCCGCCCACTCTCCCATCACAGGTCTGAGCCTGCAATGAGGGGGGTGAGTGGGTTGTGTCCAGAGACACAACCCAGCCACTTCCGAGCCTGAGATCTGTACGGGGGACATGGTCCGCAGACCACCAATTGGCTACCACTGGTATAGACGCTGGCCTAGATACGGGGGGGTTGAGTTATTTTGGGGTATAAAGTTTTGTGTGAGAGGAAAGAGCATAAATATTCTTATATTCTCATATTATTGTATACTTGTGTTATTTATAACTGGTAGGTATACAGCGTCCTCATATTACTCAGTGCTTTACAAGGTCCATTGTTATATCACTAACTGTCCCTAAAAGTGGCTCACAATATAATGCCTCTGCCATAGTGAGAGTGCAGATAGTGTCACGGCTAAGTTTTGGGACCTAGCACTGCAAATGCCAGAGTTGTAGCCACTGAGCCAACTGTGTTGTGTTGATGTGTTTTGCGTCAAACTTTAAGCCTTTTTTTAAATTTTGGATAGTTTTTTGTTACTTTGTATTGCATAGTCACAGTTGTTCAAGCACAGGTATTTGATAATACCTCTTTTATTGTACTTTAAAAATCATTTCAGGTGATAAAATGTAACTGACTAAATGTATAGAGGACACTGCTATATCACAATTAACAAATTCGGGATAGCAAAGGGTTAAAAGAATATGGTCCCATTCTATTTTTTCAGTATTAAAAGTAGGAGTGTTTGGGGACTTAGCTAAATAAACAACAAAGTTATAATTCTAGACTCTCGGTATTTCATCTTCTCCAGGGAGCATCCTGATTGGAGGGAATAGAAGTCTGATATGCGAAAAATAAATATTGTATCTTCTGGGACTTCTTAGAGGTCTCAAAGCATCACTCTTGTTTACTGAGTTTCTATTACAAGATCCAGCAAAGGTTTTATTTTATGTGTGCAGAGTTATAAGCTGAATGAATACCATGAGAAATATGATTCATTAATAGCCAAGGTGCTTTGCTGCCAGTATACAGATATTCTTCAGCACTTGTTGGACTATATTTTTATTTAGAAATGTATTCTTCTTTTTTATTTCCTGGGTTGTCTTTGGTGGAAAAATAACACACTGTGATGGATCGCAAAATAAGAATATTAAACATCTCTAGCTAGCTCCAAGGCGCACAGTTAAAATGAACCGGAAATATTCTCCCCCCATAAAGTACAAATAAAAGTCCCTTATAACATTGTAGTCAAGTGCCAACTCTTTTTATTATGGGAAATACAGGGCTCAAAAAGGAAACAAAAGGAAAATCCTTCCTTTAGTGACTATATCAAATCCTTGATTTTTATCTCACTTGCTCCCCCTCCCAGACACTGCCACTCACCATTGGGTGTTTCAGCATTGGAAGCAGTGCTGCCAATCCAAATAGTTGGACTGGGTGTGGCCAGGTTCTGATTGACAAGTCTGATGACTTTGAATACAATGCTGATTGCAATGCCTCCTGCAACACTTTGTAACCCACTGGACTGCAAGAAGGCATGACCTAAATGAGAGTGTAATCTCTGCTCTAATTTTGGATGACATGCAACCACCATCACCATCACCACCACCAACCACATTTGGTGGACTTCAGTGTCAGGCTCAACCAATAATTTCAAGGGGACTAGGAGAAAGCTGTAAATTCACTTGTGATGAAGCACTGCAGCACACATTTTTTTAATAGGAGGCCAGAGTTCTACTTAAAACCATGGTTTTGAAGGAGACTATGGTGGATCTAACATATGGGACAAATCACATAAGACAGTATGGGCCTCCTGGGGAAGATTTGCAACCCTTCCTGATGTCTTCACATGCAGCAGTTAATAAATATTATTCTTGGTTTGTTCTAGTTTTTTCACTTGGCTTGTTCTAGATTTTTCAGTAGTTGCACATTTTAATATTTCCGAAAGCTAAAAATTATAAGCATATACTTTGCTACACAAAATGCGGTTTTTGTAACAAATGCAGTCTTTATTTCACTAAGACTCTGTTCAGATTGTCAGTGAGGCTGCAGTGAGGTTACTGCTTCCGCAGGCCAGTAAACTGCTCCCTCTGTGAAGACTAAGTGTATCTTATACCCTAGAGCAGCGGTCACCAATCCGTGGTCCGCGGATCACTGGTGGTCTGTGAGAAAATTTTTGTGGTCCTAACTCTAGGCATTTCCTTTTATTTCCTGCACAGGAGACAGCTGTTAGATAGAATTTAAATCTTCTCAATACAGACACAACTTCAGAA
Organism: Pyxicephalus adspersus; assembly: GCF_032062135.1. Taxonomy (NCBI): domain Eukaryota; kingdom Metazoa; phylum Chordata; class Amphibia; order Anura; family Pyxicephalidae; genus Pyxicephalus; species Pyxicephalus adspersus. The sequence goes on along the minus strand of NC_092868.1, from coordinate 39,123,646 downwards.
CGTCCCTTTCTTTGATGACTTTTTGATTTTTTCTTATACTGCATGTGGTGTGCCAGGCCAGCTGTGTATGTGGCACTGCCACAAGTGGACCCAGACACCAGGCACAATGTAATTTCCTTACCTTATTAACACATTTCCAATAAAATAAAGTTTTCACCTACCTAAATTCACTAAATAGGCCTCTTGCCAATTCTGAGACTGGTCATCCAGCCCTGTGGTCAGCGCTTACACCCACTCATCACATTGCAGTGGTGTCATCACAGCATGGGGTCTGTTTTTAAAGCAGCTGATCTGACAATCACTGAAAAATTCCCTGGTGGAGATTCAATGACTGGTTTTGAAACACAAGAGCCTACAAGATTTTCCACTCATCACTTGATATCCTACGGAAAGTATCTACATAGCCAGGGCAGTGATGCAGGTACCTGAAAAAGGACCCACCCACTCTGCTGTATATTAAATATATATGGAGTGATAAAAAAACAGTAATCAAACATTTAATTACATTTTTTAATGTCACAAAGCAACTGAAGACATAAAATGGCAAATTTTCTTGACCCCCCAAAAATGGGATTGAAATTGCTCCATGCAAACCTGGATTTTAGTTTTCTGTTTTTAACTTCATACTTCAGTTACATGTGTAGAAGCTGGCTATGTACTGACCAGGTAAGACTGAACTCTGGCAGTAGGTTTAACTCTTGGGTGGTCTTGGTTTAGCCAATTATAGACTTTCTATGAGATAGGAAGATAAATAAATAGCATTGATCCTATGTAGAAATACAAACTATATATAAAAACATAAAACCATAAAAAAATATAAATATAACATGTACTTCTTAATCTGCTATATGTGGGTCTTTTAATCAATATCACCTATAAATAAACAGTCTTTTTTTTCTAGGGTTAGTGCATATTGTCTTAACAAAGGATGGCAACAGATCCACGACAACAAGAGAGATGACTACAAACTGAAATGGTGCGAAACCAAGAGCTCAGCCACTTATTATGCCTTCCGGGAAGGTTAGACTGCTTTGCTTGTTCTGTGCTTACACACAATATTAATGAACCTTTTGTTTCAGATATTCATCTAAATGCCCTATACAGAAACATCTGATATTGTTATTATTTTATTGTACTGCACTTAGCACTAGATATAGTTATAGATAATCTATCTGGAGAACATTTATATGAAGGCTACCACTGATGATGATCAACTGAAAATTTCAATTGGCTGGATGTCACACTGATCTTCAGTAATTGTCACTGGCCTGAAATAAGTATTCAGCATGTAAATTCAGAGTGAAGTTTGATCTGGCTTTGGGCCAGCATCTTAAAGTATTTAATAAAAAAGTAGCCAAGTAACTTTGAGAAGTTATATACATAATATTAAAATGATTCCTTTTTAAAAACGTGTACTTTCCTTACTGCTGCCCCAGACCCTACTCTTCAGAAGCCATGCACTGAGCACTGTTTATAGCCAACAAGCCTGAAAGTGCTGTATGCAGTATGGATTTAGTGGCTCCACCAATCATTATCATATCAACCTGGGTCTGTGCCAAAACCATGGTTCTGTGAAACCATAGGGTTCCTCCAAAGGTTGCTAGGGGTTCATTGAGCAATGAGAAATTTGCGTGAATTTTCAGTTCACTAGATACCAATGATCTTTTTGACTATCTACAAGGTGACATTCTTCCTATTGGCCAGAAATGTAAGATTCATTCTTTCTTCTGTCCACTACACTAATATACTGTGAGCTGTGGATATAGTAATTATAGGAAGGATTACCTGAAGACCTGAAATTTATTTTAGAGATAGCCCCTGTTGAAAAGGTTCATAAACATTGGTGTAGACACCTTCTGTTTATAGAGTGAGCGTCATCAAGATGTTATTAGAGATAAAAAACAATAAGTGGTTTAGTTCTTTATCACCTGCCAGAATATCAGCTTTGCATGGAATAACCCTTTGGCTATGTTCAGACTAGTGGTATTTTACAGTGCTGTTTACTAACCCTTGGAATCTAAGGTCAAGCACTAGGCACCTGGTAACAGAAAAAGACTGATTGGCCTTTTTAGACATTTAAAAACACATGTGCAGACATTTACAAGCAGCTGCAAAAGCGTGGCAGACAGGTTGCACAAGCATTTAAAAGTGTTTGCAGACAGCACCAATTCATATCCATGAAGATGGCAAGGATGGGGTGATCCAGCAATCCAGGAATTAGTTTGTTAAATTATTTTCAATTATTTGAAAATGTTTTCAATCCTGGACCAGGTCCATTCCAGGTTTTCTGGATCATCCGTGTTCTCCGTGATATGTCTATCTTCTCTAGCTTTAATGAATCAGGCCTATAGTGTCTGAAAACATGTGTGGCAATGCCTCCTGACACCTGTCAAACAAAAAATAATGAATGGACCTAATTTGTTTCACTACTAAAAATGTAAAAAATTTCAAGCTGTTTTAAGTAAAACCAAGTGCTAAAACTGCCTGAAACTTCTCTACATCTCTTGCTATCCTACAATGTTTCCAAAACAATTGATAGTATTTAGTTCCATAAAAAACAGTAATAAGGAATTCTTGCTTCTGCTTGTATATATTTTATACATTGCAATAATGCATATGTTAATTTTTAAATATATAGGTGAACAACTTTTATATCAAATACCGAATAACAAGGTGCTTACCACAAAGATCGGACTTTTAAGCAGCCTGCGAGAATACGAAAGAGTCATGCAAAAAATCAACAAAGCCAGGTGAGCAATGGTCTCTGGTTACACCATGGATATGAGTGTTCCCGACCCCTTTACAATGATTAGGGAGCCAATACAGACTTTTCAGACTCAGAAAACTCAATATTATTTTATTTGTTAGATATTAATCCAGTATTGCATAATTTATAAATAATTTCATGTTGTCAGTCACACTGCCTCTTATTCTAAATTGGTAGGTTACATCCTTATGTATCACCTATAAAAGATTTAAATTAAAATTGGTTATAACAATAATAGCCTAAAAAGGAAACAATGCAGCTTCTCGTATACTTGTGTTCATTTTTCTGGAATAAAGGTTGCTCTAGTATTGCAGAGGTTGTGTAAATATACTTCACAAAAGAATACTGTTTGACCACGAATAGTTGGCATCAGATGCACACATACCTATTATGTTTCTATCATTATGGCTAGCAGTATGTTGTGTGCGTATGTGTGTTCTAATTGAACAAAATGTTCATACAAAAAATACCACAAATCAATAAAACTTAGCGAAACTAAAGTAAACTAAAGTAAAAAACAAAAAAAAAATCACACTTACCTTTGACCTCGAAGGGGAGGAAGCACTGGGCACCACCATCTTCTTCAGTCTTTTTCACACGTCACCCGATCTCACAATGCATGGGTAGGTAGATGGGGGAAAAAATGCTGATCTCACTGCGCATGGGTGAGAATGGTATTTTTTCCTCCCATTAAAGAAATGGCTCCTTCTATGCATGCCTAAATTTGGGCATACGGAGAAGGAGATGCCAAAGCCTCCCGGGATGGGTGATGTAGGTATCCCTGGAGGCTCTGTTCACCAATTCACGGCAATTAGGACAGAAAGGGCCGGTACTGCACCCCCCACTTTTTTTTGTTTAAAAAAAAAAAAAAGGGTGTGGCACTTAAATAAATAAATACATTTTACTGTCTACCCTTTTATGTAAAGTAAAAATTTTGATTTTCATTTTACCAGTACTTTTTGCAATATATGTCCATAGCAACTTGTAATGGAAAACTTGTAACTAGAAGCTTATAATAAGTAGCATCATCACTTACACCTCTTCTCTGAGGGTCCACATTTTGAATGTACTGATAAGTTTTTTTTCATGCTTTATTATGCATTATGTTAGGGCAGCCAGTGTTCGGCCATGCTTCCAAGTGCAGTCCCAACACAAAGAAAAAAGGCATTTGGCTATATATCATAATATTTTGGTTCATACCAATACGCTGCAGTGGTGTGCTAAAATGTTTTTGTGCTGTGCATGTAATATGCAAGCTGCAATCCATACCAATATAGTTTGAGATAAAACAAAATACTTTAAAATTGTACTGGCATATATTATGAGCTCTGTGGTGTGAATGGCCTCCTTAATGGGCTACCTAATGTACCAAAATATTCATGCAATAATTTAATCTTTGCTGTGTTCCACAATCCCCAGTTGAGCATGATTAGGATATGCTACAATTAATTTGTGTAATACATATTTAAAATACTGTTTGTGTTACTGCAATCCAACAGTACAAATAGACAATTTAGTGGAACTTTTACATAAAATTGGGAGACATTAAACAAAATAAAATATCCTTTTTAAACAATTAACCTAAAAAGTTCAAATTGCAATGACCCAAACCCATTATTTTATTTTTTTAAACACTTACTTAGGTGCAGTACAATATTTTAAATGATTTGATTGTATATTCAAAGCAAGTCCATCCATTTTGGATCCTTTTTTATATATATTTGGTATAAATAAAGCTTTACTTTTTAATCAATTTTTAAGTGCCACTTTAAAAGCCAATTTTTTTTCCTTCTTTCTTCTCTATGCTTCCATTGGGTTTTTTTAAATAGTGCAGGTGTTTCAGGTCCTTTCCAATTTAAAAGAGGAACAATTGTGAAAGGAGAGGAGGATTTCTGTTTAAGAAAGAACAACAGGGACAGCTAGAAGATATAGGACACTATTCAGTTACAGCTAAATTTTGGTGAATCTTTTGGTCAATATTGGTTTCTTTTTCTGTCTACAAGCAGGGTGCTGAAAATGGCAGATTTTTTCCCCGAAACTTACCGTCTGGATTTGAAGGAAGAGGCCGAACCATTCTTTTCTAACTATGAAGGTAATGCGGTATACACCTAAAACATTGGTTAATTAAGAAAAATAGTTTATTCTTTGAGATGTGTGAGTCAGGAAACCTATAACAAACAGCAAATGCACTGTGCAGCTCAGTCTGTATTTATCATTTGACTAATGAATGGGTCATGAATAGGGATGAGCGACCGAATTTATTAAATTCGGTCTCGCAGCGAATCGGGCCGTTCTCGCTTACCAAACATTTAGGCGAGAACGACCTTTGTAAATTCGGCTGGCGAGACCAAATTTTTGGGACCTGCAAGACCTAATTGCTCTTGCAGCCCTTTACTAGTTGTATGTGTTCTTGGATAGAGTTTCTCTATCCAAGAACACAGGAGTCTTGGAGAAACTCTATCCAGGAACACATACTACAGGGCGGCAAACAGCAATCAGGGGAGCAGGGCTGTCGGCCAGCGAGACTTACAGAGCTCATGAATGAATGTAGTGTGGGAAAAATCCTCTAATTTTTCCCACGGCCGGGTTCATTCATAAACGCAAGCTGCATGAGAAGTACTGTGGCTGGAATGGAACCGTGAGAATCCTCCTTTCAGTAAGAGATCCCCGGGCAGAGTTTCGCTCACCGACAGGAGGATTCCCACGGCTGTATTTATGAATGCAGTAATCCTCCTATAGTGATTTCCTGGATTTCTGATGGTTTTGCAAAATTTCGCTGACATTTCACAGACCCATCGGAACTTCGAGAAAATTTTCGCAAGAATGCCCAGAGGCATTCTTGCTCATCCCTAGTCATAAAGCCCTACACTTTTCAAGACAATCTTTGACAAAATATTATTATATTACTTGAGTAATGTTATTAATAATATTATTATATTACTTATAAACCTAAAACTGCTTTGTGGGCTTGCTAGCTCCCTCCCATAGCTCTGCTCTTTGGGTGTGAAAAGGGATTTTGCACACATAAAGTGTATGAATATCCTTTGTGGTTATATATTGAGGTGAAAGTTTTCATGCTTTAAGTTCAACTTTAATAACAGACCTCCTCCTAGAAGACTGAAAAGGTAGACGTTAGGAAGGAAAGGCATACAACAAGTACCCAGCAAAGGTCCCATGAGCTAAAAATGGAGTGAACTATTGGCATGACCAAAAATGAAAATTGGCTTTGTTTGACTCACTCCTAGTTGCTGACACTATGCACTGGGTGATTCAGCTAGATTTGATTTAGTTTGGGCATCTCTTTTATTAAGGATGTAAGAGAAGTAATTAATCATAGAAATTATTACAAGCTATTAAATATGATATTCCCTAATGTATAATCTCAAACATGAGTTATAATACAGTTGTGGTATAAAGTAATTGTAAGAAATGCTGCAAAAGTGTAACAGTTTGGTCTGCCAGATTGTATTTTGTAGGTGATGCATCTAATATTGGGCATTATGTATATGTTCTGGTGTTTTCTGCAAAATTTATTTTTTTTAGCATATTTCATATCTGAAGAAGGTACCATGGATGTCCAACAGTGAAGTATACCCAACACTAATTATGAATACTTAATTGTTTAATATTCTAGATGGCCAGACGTGGATCTGTAAACCTACTGGGCTGAATCAGGGACGTGGTATCTATTTGCTGAAAAACCAGGAGCAGATTGACACTCTTCAAAGCCAAATCCAGACCATGGTGGAAAATTCAATGTCAAAGAAAATTCCAGCAAAATGCCCACAAGCACGGATTGTGCAAAGGTGAGTAAAAGCTTCTTCAAAGCAAAAATGTTACCTGTACCTAAAATTACATTGTGCTATGACAGGGCATTTATTGTTAAAGGTATCTTAGTTTCACATGAAAATCATATAGAGATAATTGGCATTGTTTGCCATTATCAGATACCAATATCTGGAACTTACACCCATTAGGCCTTTTTTTCACGTTGGTCATATTCTATGTGTACAAGTTTACATATGGGTTCCAAGTGAATATGCTAAATTTGTTTTTTTTTTAATAAAAGCTAAAGTTAAAAAACATTTTAAACAAAGCAGGGAAATATTTTAATTTTTTTTTAATTGAGACATTTTATACCAAGTTCCTCCTTTATTACCCACCATGGTATTGGTGACTGGTGAACACTTTAACTCTGATGAAGTAGTAGGGGGCTAGGACACAACTGTCAGGAAAGGTAATATTTTAAGTGTGCCTTTAAAGAAATAACTGGAGTTAACACACATACAACATGATGTGCACTTACTGAAACACATACAATGTTTTTTTAACCTTTAAATATTAGAACAACTGATTGTTCATGATAAAAAAAGGGTTCTTCCACCCATTCAAACTACAAGAAAAATGAAAGGGATTATCACATGGGACCCTGAATTCTGCAAAGCCTTTTATGGATTAATTTATGTTTTATTGTTTTGTTATTATATTATCGTTTTATTATAACACATAGAAGAATCTTTACGTTTTAAAACCTGATTATCAGCTGGTAACAGTGAACACCAGGGGCTACTTATTATGGGTGGTTGATCTATTATAACAGATACATGTTTTTGGTTGTGATGTAACCACATCAAAAAGTGCTTTGGAAAAAGTGACCCACCTCCGGGGGTACATAATAGGGTGTACATATTATAATTAAAAAAACTTCTTTATAAAGTGAGGAAGCTACCTTGTGGTCTGCTAATTCATGCCATGGGAATAAAATCAATCATTCCTGATGCTGAGGCTTATAATGGTCTTTCCTTTTGTAAGATCTCCCCCTGGTGTATAGATATGGAAATACAATACTGGGATTTTCAGCAAAAATCTGCACAAGAATACAGATTTCCCTCAAGAGTTAAGAATTTATTCTTATTTAATGAATATGTCTGCATATTCAAGGTCAGTGATTTAATGACACACAGATAGGCAGCTTACATCTAGTCATATTCAAAGGAATTTCAAATGATAAAGGAAACAAATAAAAGACAACATTTAGCTGCCTTTATTTGTCTGTCACTTTAGTATTTGTGTGCAGGAAGAAAGCAAAATGATACTTAGGGGGTTATTGATTCTGTCCTATTTTGTTCATTCATCTCAGTGTATCTATAGTTGTGGCATTTTACAGTTTCTTAAGGTCTTTGTGTTGCAATATCAAACGTGTTTCATGCAAAAATACACAAGTTATCACAAGGCATGCCAATGCACATGTTTATTGCTGTGTGCTGCATTTTCAAAAGCACAGCATGTAAAGTTTTTTCTGTGCTTTGTAATATATTGGGCATCCAATCTATATATATAAAATTGGACATGGTACATGGTACATGGTATGTATGTATGTATGTTCCACCATCACTCGAAAACACACAGGGACATTTCAGCCAAACTTGCCATACATATGACTGAGACTAATTTGAGTGCACCAGTCATCTTTGTACAGCGCTGTGCTATATGTCAGAGCTATATTTGGATGTGTGTATGTCATCACTAGGAAATGCATGGAGACATTTCAACCATACTTGCTAGACATATGACTCAGACTTATGTGAGTACACCACTGATCTTTGAGCAGCAGCAGTGCTATATGTCAGAGATATATTTGATGATCACTAGGAAACGCATGGAAACATTTCAACCAAACTTGCTAGACATATGACACCGTTGATCTTTGTACAGCATTGTGGTACATGTCAGAGGTATATTTGCATGTATGTATGTATGTATGTATGTATGTGTGTATGTATTGCTCAGTGACAATGTGCCTTTTGCGTATATTTTTACATACTTTTTTTTGGATTCTTTTACAAATTTCTGGCCTGTAAAAATGCCTTCGAGGAAATATAAGGCAATTGACAGAGTGCAATCAAAGGCAAAAAAAATGAAAAAACACCGTAGACAAGAAAATCACTATAGCTTTATTTGATTCCTTTTCCTGTATAATATAGGATTGCAATAAATAAATACCCGGGCAACGCCGGTAATCAGCTAGTTCTAATATATAGGCTGAGCTACCGCAATCCACATTATTGCAAATGGCAGCCATGCTGAAAGCAAACCCTTTGGGCTTATTTTATTTACAGGTTGAACTTAATGGACTTGTGTTCTTAAACCTTGCATAACTATACTGAATAGCTCTCAACATTAATAATGTTTTAATACACAATAAACCTTTTTAAAGTGTAATGAAGTCAGGCTGCTTAGCTAAATGCTGCAGCAATGGTTATGGTGCTGCACCAACACATGAGCCTCATAGACACATAAGCAGAAGCACGGCTCTCCTGTGATCCATTAAATATTGCTCTGATCTACATTGCTCTCTCACCCAAATCAAAGCAGTGTTGTGGGGGTTGTTGGAAAACTGGGTTGCTGCTTGAGAGATTTTCTAGTGCTGTATGCACTTGGTTTATTAACTCTTGCTGCACCACTTAGCAAAAAACTTTAAAAAATAAGCATATTCAGCACTATATTATATACTGTTTATACTCCTAGCTGCACTACTATAATACTTAAGGTTTATTGGGCTTTGAGTTTACATTTGCTTTGCCTTGACATGTAAGTAAATCCAATAGCAGATAAAAGGGGAGAAGGTTCTGATATTGCAGAGAGGAATTCCAATGTTCCCTGTAATTCAGGTAACACAAAGTTTGCATTGGGCATTGACATTTTTCAGAATATTTATCTTTAGTCAGTACATATTGAAATGTTATACAGTTGCCATAGCAAAGTGACATTCTGCTGTCCACCCTTATATATATAACACCTCTCTCCAGTGTTAATATCCGTGATTGGACTTCATTTATTGTTATGTACACGTCCAACGGTTCTCGCCCGATAATCGGTTCAGGGCCAATATTGGATACCGGCATGTGTACAGCGCCAGTCGTCCGTCATCCGAACGACTGTTCTGGAGGATCCACAGAGTATGGACGACTAACGATCCTAATGCAAGGGAACTGGGAGAGCATGCAGCGGGGTGCCGCTTTGTCGTTTTCCCCCTCCCCTCTGCATAGAGCAGAACGGTGCTGTATGTACAGCAATCGTTCATGCATCGTGCAGTGCCAGTCGTTGGAAAGGATCGTGAAAGATCCTTTCCAACAGCTTTTATTGCACGTGTGTATGTGGCTTGGTCAGATATGGTCCTAGACTGATAGGAGGCCATGCAAACAAAAGAGGTTAGTGCACAATGACCTACAAATAAATGTTGCTGAAAAGAGCAGAAAATAATAGAAACTCTACAGCAGGCCCCAGATGTTACAAAGGCCACAAATAAACACATGAAGATGGCACTGCATTGAATTCCAGGACTATCCTTGTAATTTATGGTGAAGGAAGAATTGTATTGGGATAATTAAGAGGACCGGAATTCCATGCTTCTTTGACACATTTGTAATAAAGAAACTCTGTCTCCATAAACTTTTATTAGCAGTGCTACGTTAATGGCATATTTAGTTTAAATACCATCAGTTCTGATATTTTCTTGGAACTTAGGCTACAATAATGTATGTAGACAGCTTTATTCAACAGATTATTACATCTAAATTGTTAAAGTAGATCCTAGGCAATATATATATATATATATATATATATATATATATATATATATTTTTTTTTTATTTAAATTGGTTAAATATTCTCTAAAAGTGCCCACTTCACACCATGGGCCTGACCTAAAGCTCTCTATAACTGGAGAGAATACTTTCATCAGTGAACTTGGGCAATCCAGCAAACCTGGAATGGATTTCTAAGTCATTTGACATTTGCTAGCAAATGTTTTGAATTCTGAGCCACATCCATTCCAGGTTTACTGGATCACCCAGCTTCACTGATAAAAGTGTATTCTGCAGCCTAGGAGAGCTTTAATAAAACAGGCTCCATAAATCTAAAATAGCCTTTTTTTAGTTTCTTTGTACAGTGCTGCTAATATAACTTGTTTTCATGCCTCTAGTGCTTATTTGTGTAATGAAAGGGGTGAGAGCGGTGAACTAATTATTGCAGAAGTTCTTTTTCATTGTCCACTCAGAAGGCTAGAGACAGGAAAGTCATCAACTTGTATAATATATCTGTGGTGGATATTAGGGGACATTAGATTGGTCTTCCTGATATGAAATGAAGTAGGGGTAGCTGAATAAACATTTGGACAGGTAACCAATTCATGTATACTTTACCTATTTCAAATATATATTAAGTTAGAATATGTTATTTAGCTGTGTATATGGGCACAGGAAGAAGGTCACAAAAAGAGCTATGGTAATATATGAAATGCCAATTTTGGCACACAATTAATTTTGTGTGCCCTGCAGCAATGACAGTTCCAGGATCATGTCGCCACTACGTTCTAAGCCAGCGCCTTGGCTGGTGGGGCTTCTGGGTCCACCATGATTCTCCTAGACAATTAGGAAGCCACTGATGATGTAATTTACACAGAAGTTAAATTGTCCCTGGCATCTATGATTGTTCTCAGCAATGCCAAGGATGAAGCTGAGCTTTATACTACATAGCACAAAAGCTATGCAGTAGAAACAAAAAAATAAAATGGATTTAGTTCCACTTTTATATGGGTACGTCACTGAAACCTGATTTGATTGTTGTGCTGTTTACCTTTTTTAAAGAAATCTGATGTTACTATAATTTCTTGTATTGTAGGTATATTCCAAACCCTTTGCTGCTGGAAGGAAAGAAGTTTGATATTCGGTCATACCTGCTTATAGCATCCACTGTGCCTTATTATGTGTTTTTCTGCCATGGCTATGTACGCCTGACCTGCAACCCATATGATCCAAATTCTGATGACCTCACAGGTCACTTGACCAACCAGGTTTGTTTAAACCAACAAGGTTTATAAAAAAAAAAATCAACCTTGACAAGAACATTTTACAGACTGTATTGTGCAAATCATACAAAAACAGATAAAACTGTGCAAGGAAATCCATGATACCTAAAAAGAGTTAACTTTCAAGATCAAACAAATATTAAAGCTGGGTGGAGCGCCTGGCCGCATCACCTCCTAAGCTTGTTTTGACCCATTACTCCAATAGGTGTCTCTTATACCCCAAAATGCCCCCAGTGTCCTAAAGCTGAAAAAGAATATGGCATGCAAGTATGCCTTGGGGTTTGTTGGGAAGATGAACACGGCTTCAGCCCAGTCGTTGTGGGCTTGTTCTCCTGTTTTCAAATTGATGGATAACACTTTTCTTTTAATAGCTGTGTTGGTTGGCAGGGCTTTTTTTTAATACCATTAACTTAACTGTTACATTATTGTTTTGCATGTATTGCATGTTATGCGTTGTTCTTTGACACATTGTTTTACTATTTCTTCTACTAGTACATGCAGAAGAAGAACCCACTTTACAGTGAAATGAAAGAGGAGACAGTGTGGACAATGGAAAGATTCAACAACTATGTCAATGAGAATTTTGCTGCAGCCAAGTCTCTGCCTAAAGACTGGGTATTTAGTATTTTTACGGTGAGGAATCATAATAGTAGCCCTGCGATTATTCCTTTTTTTTTGTAAAACAAATACCATAAAGTAATGCTTTTAGTTGTTGTTCACTATTGCAAACCCAGAACATCCATTAATTATTATATATATGTGTATATATATATATATATATATATATATATATATGTGTGTGTGTGTGTGTGTGTTAATGCTATAATCCATGTTATATGTAATTCTTTGTAGCCCCACTCAGTAAGCTTTGTGCAATGTTTCATTATGATTCTATTTCTGTTGTTAAATTTGATGTTGTATTGGAAACTGGAAATGGACTGCTTGAACCACAAATTTGGTGTTAGTATGAAAGTTACAGCTATTTAGAGGCCAGGCTATTTATCTTGATTCTATTTAAAGGATATATCAGGGATTAGGTGGAAAGTGACTGCTGCACACCTTGGCCTGCGAACAGTGCTTGTCTCTTCTGTAAATGGTTCAGGCTGTGGCTATAAACTTCACACCAGCAGGCTTTTCTCTCTTATCCTTTTCACTGTATGAGGCAGATCCAGTAATTTGTTTGTAGCTTAGAAGAATGGCCCAAATTAATTACCATTAGCAGCACTGCTGGACACTGAGCAGAAGCCTAATGCATATGGCATATTTTCCTGAGCTACATGCAAGGTTATTTATGGCCAGATAAGGTGGTCCACATTCACTTAACACTAAAAAGTGCAGCTACCCTTTAAATATGAAATGTTTCCCAAACAGGGTTTCTTAGGGTTCCTCCAGAGTTTGTGAGTAGCAGCCTTCCCAATGGCCAACAATGTAATAGGCATTCTTCCTAAGGACAGCAACACTAATATTATATGATCTATGGATATAGTAATAGAAGTAGGGTTTCACTGAAGACCTCAAAGTTATTTCAATGGGTTCTTTCAAGATAATAAGGTCGAGAAACACCGAGTTAGGCTTTCACATAAATAATTCTTTAGTTAAACATAAAACTTACAATTAGGAGCAGTGCTGCCTGCCAAAAACTTGGTATAATTAGTATATAACCAAACAACACTGTATAGTGAGCACAGTCAGCAAGTTTTTAGATTTGTCCTTTAAAAGCATAAAAAAGCTGTGTTTATTATTGTCATACCTAACAGTATATGAAGGAAAAGCATTCTGGTGTGCATGCCTACTATTGTTTGCCTGTTATGTCACTGTCTTCCTGTGTTTGACAGAAAAGGATGCAGCAGATAATGATACACTGTTTCCTGAGCGTAAAATCAAAGCTGGAGTGTCGAAGGGGCTTTTTTGACCTTATTGGCTGTGACTTCCTGATCGATGATGATTTTAAGGTAAAGCATTAAAATGAATTAAATCATAAGGTACTGTATATCTTCTATCACTGAATTTTAAACAGTCAAAATGCACAGGCTGTTATGGAGTTGTTACTGTTGTAGTTGCTAAATGGAAACCAGTCATCTATACAGCTATAAATTGGGAGAATAAAATCAAATCAGTACCAATGCTATACACACACATTTATATTTACTGTTATTATGAAGTTGCTCACACATTATTATTGTGAAGTTGCTCACACAATTTCTAGCACAGACTTTTTTTTTTTCATCCAGATCACAAATAGTTTGTCATGACACTACTGGGAGCCTGTTATATGATCCCTTAGGCTTTTAAATAATTGCAGAACCTATAGAACAGGATGTAATTGTACTAAGCAAAAAAGGAAAAGAATACGAACAATCCCCCACAATGCTCTTATACGTGGGCAAAGTATTTGCCACTAATAACCTGCTGTTTCCTAATGTCTACAGGTCTTCTACTCACAATCCTATAGCTTTTGAATGACACCAAGAGTTCATTCAGAGCTAACCTCCATGTAAGCATACTACATACCGGTACATATCAACTTGCCTTTTAGTCCTACTAACTAGTTAGTATCCCTCTTTCTTTTTGCAAGACAGGATAAAACATTGAAGGCAAACACTTCATATATGAGGCCAACAAAAGTAAATAAAGAGATGCCCACTTGCTTTCAAATGTCCTTAATAAAATGGTGTGATGAGTTTAGCCAGTGTTAGGATAGATTAAACCAATAGCTCATAGTAATGTTGGTGGTTGGTGGTAAGTCCTCAACTGATAACAAGTGGTAACAAGCAAAACATTTGATGTGTACTGGATGTGTGCAGTAGACCGGCTGCAGAAGTTTTTGGGTTCTACGAAAAAGAAAATCTACAAAGGCTGCCTAAAATGTAATCCAGAATGAAATATTAGTAGACATAACACTCTTCCCAGGAGACTTGTATTCCTTGACCTGTTCACATGGCAAGCTCTTTTGTGAGGAAGGAAACACAGACATCATGCAGGGAGATAGGATATGGGCTACATGGGGCTTTTTCTGAGGGGTGATGCAACATTGTCTGTACTTGTCAACAAAATATCCCTTCCAAGCTTAGGGAAATAAATTAAATGACATACTAAAATTTACCTACATGACGGACTATATACTACATTATAATTTATATGTTGAATGAAACAGATACACATACCTTTTATTGTTTCTTTTACAGCCTTGGTTATTTCAGATCAGTATTGCGTGACCCAATGTGTGAAATGGCAGTAGATGTTCCAATGTTTTTCCATATAAACAATGCATGACTGGTTACCAGTTCATAAGAATACCCAGAACAAACTTTGGAGAACTAGTGAGACATTAGTACATAACATTCTAGCTAGTTGATTTCCATGAAGAAGCTGTGGGAAAATTACTTTATTCTGTTGAATATTTCCGTTGAAGAATGGTTTGACTAAGCTTGCTGTTACACATTAGAGCATTGCTTGTGATTAGGGCTAGAATACTGTCCTATGTAAGGTGCAACTAGAGAACAGAAAATGGGTGATCTTTGTCTGGCTAGCACAGCCTTTCTCAACCTTCCCTAAAATAATTCCTAGGTCTCAGGAAACTCCTGCTAAGACCAATCCATTGGATATCAATCGAAAAATGATCTTTAAATTAGTGGTCAGTAGGAAGAATGTTCCTCTTACAGTGGCTATCTGAATGTCACCCTTAAAATCAGGTAATTTGACCTTTAGTGTTAGTTTTGCATGTCATGTTCTCAGTGATGTTGGCTCAAAACCTATGCAGGCACCAGCCAATAAAAGGTCAATCATCCACAGCTCAAGGAACCACTGGTAATTTGTGGAGGAAACTTGATTGGTAATGGCTTGAATAGACAATAACCTAGATTACAGTTTTTGCCAAGGTGTTAAGACAGTGAATGGTCACAGCATTGTAAAAGTGGAGTACCAGATACTTTACCTCCAGCTGCTGTCAGTGAGACCACTTCCCATCTGTGGCCAGCAGGCATTTATTGCTTACTTCTTTCTAGGTGTGGCTGCTAGAAATGAACTGTAATCCAGCTTTGCAAACCAATTGTGAGGTGCTGAAAGAAGTTATTCCTGGTGTGGTCAATGAAACCCTTGGTATGTACAATCCTTATCATAATATTTTATTGAGTATCAATGGCATTTGTCTTTATTATAGTGTAAACTACAAATTTATAATGTCAGTCAATCTTCAACATTCTTTAAATATTGCCTGACAGTTGCTTAACTGATACCACTATAAAAATGTTCAGCTGTTCTAAAACATTTTATTCAGTTTTCAGTTTCTGGGTTGATTATAATTTCTCCTATCCCAAATGCTGAAAAACTAAATGTAAATACATTTAATGCACAATATTCAATATACCATGTAAGATTTTAGGACAGAATGTTTTGGTTTTGGATAGAGTGGGGAATAATAAATTCTCAACCGGTGTTTATAGCTGTCTGTGTTTCCATTGGGGAGTTATGCTCTCTATTATGGCCTCAATGATTATTATCAGCAGGACAGATAGTGATGAGAATTCCAAAATATCAGAGTTGTCAATAAAACATGAGGTTAGGGTAAATGATTCAATAAAAACATTAGTTTACTGATAAACGTCACACAAGTTAGAGAGATTTTCACCGACTTTCTATTGTGTCACTGGGACAGGAATTGGATATAAAAATCCTCAAGGACACATAGGTAATCAAGAGTTGGCAGTATCTGTAACCATTCCTTAATACAAATCTAGAAAAAAAAGTTTTGCTCTAGGTACACGTCAATAGACTATCATCAGTCCTCATCTAGGACTGATGATGGGGATATCTACCTCTTCCTTGTAGCTGAGCCTGTGATATAATTGGAAAAACAGATTTCTCCATCTATTCCTTCAGCATATAGATACTACTACAGCACAGGTGTTCAGAACGTCTGTGAACCTATGCAGAGATTTGACCAGACCAACTTCAAAGCAGTTGGCAAGGTAACAACCAGCTTTAAGGATGTCAAGCTAAACATCTGCCAGTTGTTACATTGCCAACCACTTTGAAGTTCATGTGCTTAAAAACTGGGAATGGTTTGAGTCAAAAGTTCGCGTAAAATTTACAATGGACGGGAATGATGGGAATTCAAATTTGCACTTCAAGCCTACCGAGAACCTATTTAGGGTGTCCAGCTCCAGTGCTCAAGGATCCAGTATCTGCGTACAATTTAGCTATTTCTGTAAAAGGCAGCATACATTTAGTAACACATTGTTTGCAAAAAGTCAGAAAAAAACTTAATACTTTACAAGTATAAATCCTAGACTTTATATGAAAAGTGTGTGGCTCTTGAGGACTGTCTTGGACACCCCTGCACTTGGTAAACATTGGTTCAAATTTAAAGGGTTCAACCCAAACAAGGTAAGTGAAAGTTAAATAACATTGTCCAACCTGATACAAACCGAAACCGGGAACATCTCATGCTCATCTCTAGTGTTGGATACAGAAATACTGTAGCACATACCTTCCACTGATATTCTATAGGGAGAAAGAAAAACATTTGTTTCATTTTGTGATACCAGATGCTTAACTGAAGTAGCAACTTTGACCCTGGAAATGCAGAATAAACCATTTTTTATGCCATTCCTTTTGGTAGTTCTGTCTCAGATGCAGATCTGTTTTAGATAATGCCAGTTTTAATATACAACTCATTTAAAAGCCCTCATCAAACTACCTTTGTCTTCTCAGACTTGGCTCTTGAGATCTTCAATAAAAGCTTTAGAGGTCAGCGTATTATGCCCTTGAATACGCAGAGAAAGTTTGTGTTGTTATACAATGGGGAGACCAATGAACAAGTAATTAAATTTTACTGGCCCAGAAGCTCCAGTCCTGTTAAAGAAGAAAAGAAGACAGCGATAGCTGACAACCAAAGCAAACCTGTAAAAAATGTGGAAAAGCCACAGAGATCATTTAAACCTTTTTCAGACAATGCAAACCCTATTGTAACAAGGTCCACTGTCTCACGATCGCCTCAAAGAACAAGCTTGGCAATATCCCCTATCAATATGATTGGCCTTCATGATGGCTTGACACTCCACACAGTAAGACACAAAGCTAGGTTCAACATCTCATCTAAGAGTCTGGATGGCCCTCAGTTCAATCATTTCACAGAGGCAGGCCGAACAAAAAATGCAGAAAAAAAAGCAGAACCATTAGTCCCTGTTGCCAAGATTTCATTTACAGGTCCTCAGAAATTTAGGGTGGTTGGAAGAAAAACACCCAATTTAACAAAAAGAAGCATACCCGATACATCTATCAACACCAATGTTGTAATCCTTTCTGAACAGAATCGTATACTCATCAGCAGAGGATCCCTGGGCAATGTTGAGGACCCCAATGAAGTTAAATTAGAAGAGACACGCACAAGTGAATATGGTGTTAGAGAATCTCTGAATGTTCAGCAAAACTCGTAAAAACAGCATTAAAAAAATTGTCATCAGTATGTCTATGTGTAGATTATCATGTCTGTTTTTCCTAAACTTTCGTCTGTCACTTTGAAAACTATTGCCAAACATGCAGTATTTACTTTTTGCTAAATCTTTCATAAGAAGAGTCAAGTAATGCAGAAACCATGGGATTTTTGTTTTCTACAGAAACTTCATAATAATGTTTTTAAATATGAACTCCACCCAAAGATATTATTTAGAAAGTTTTACTAGACTAGTTTATGGGATTAAAGCTGATATCTATGAGTTCCAGTAAAATGGAGAAACTGCTTCACACCTCTGGTTTGCTCTTCTGTGTTGAATGTCACTCACATATTTACCCTACAGCCATGAAAAGAAATATTCTCTGACACATGCTCATGACATGATTATCCAAGGCAAAGGGAGCTGCCAGGAGTGCTCATTGGGGTCTTTTAGCCTGGAGGATTTCAACAATGTGTCAGGAAATAAGTAGTTTTACCCATCATTGGCTGCTTTAAATACATAGTTCCTATATTAAGGGCAGTAGCCAGTAGAAACCACTAACATTTAGTCTGTTGAAGTCAGACTAGTAAATGATGTTTGCTTGTGTATCTAAAGCATAACTAAACCCAAAATACAAAAAGTCACCAGGAGGTAAGATTTATTGATAGAAGAGAAAAGCCTCTTTTGTCAAAAAAAAACAAAAACATCTTCCTTGTTTCTGGTAACTTTTTGTTTTTGTGCTTTTGTGCTACACCACTTGTGCCATGCAGTGTAGAATCTGGCTCTTTTTCAGGCAGTGCCAAGAATAGACCTAGATTTCTAGGGCAATGTATTACCTGGGTATGCATAAAAGTTACATCATCGGTGACCACCCAATGGCTGAAGAGGAACCCATGAGACTTGACAGGTAATATGGGAGATGCAGTGGTGAAAAATTATACAAATAAACAAGTGACAAATAAAAGACACATAAAAGTAGCTATATCAATGCCTTTTCTCAATACATTTTTAGTTTTATTTGTGGGAATCTGGAACTTTCTGTAAAAAATACTTGGTGGTCCTGTTGCAGGAACATAGTGTGAATTTTGGTCCAATTGTTTTGCTGCATTGCCACCCTGTCACATGCTCTCCAAATTGTGACTGCAGGCTCCCAATGGTCCACAGTTGTCATCCTCAGGAAACCTGTCCTAAAAAATGACATGCAGCTATTGCTGGAATTCAAGTAGATAGGAAGCCGGAGAATGAGTGATGAAAGGGTGAAACAAAAAAACTACATTTTATTTTGTTTTTATTTTGTTGGGAAATTATTTACAAATAATGCAAATTATTTTTCTAATCTTAGTTAATTTGAAAGATTTAAAAAAAAAGTCTGAAAAGCTCCTTAAAAGGAGGAGGTATTTATTTTAGGTGCACCTTAAGTCCATTTTAGGCTTTGCAGTACAAGTCCTGCTTGGGAGTGGACAGATAATGATGCTATTATCTTTATTATCCAACATAGCCCTTTCCATGCAATTTTCCCATTCCATAACCAGTCTGGCTACCCCAGATAAGTCAGCAGGGGTATGTGGCAGTTAGTGAAAAGTCATTAATTCTGACTCCAAACTAGTGAGGGGTATGGAAAAAGATTTTCTGGTTATTAGGGCAGTGACAGCTTACTCCCCAACTTTCCAGGATCAGAAAGAGGGACAACTTTTAGCAGCAAATATGTGTACAGAGGACACAACCCTGACTTGGCCTCTTTATTTAAATCCTTAAAAATTAATAAGTACAAAGTGATTAGCTATATTCCTAAACAATAAAAGTACAGGTTCACTTTAAGTGTTACTTTCTACTGATAGTTTGGTGCAGGGTTGGGAAGGGGAATGGGTAGTATACACATTTTTCTTTTTTGGACTGTTTTAAATATATATATTTAAATGCAATATAGACGTATATGTTGGTAGCAATTTTTATATGCATGGGTGCTTTTGCTGTCTAAGTCTTTGTTTTTCTCCTGTAGATTCTCCCATTAAAACACTTTGTGTCCTATTGTGACAATGCTTACAATTGTATTGTATTTATGGAAAAGTAACATTGTCAGTTTATGCTGCTCTCCTGATTTGGAGTAAAAATACCTCCCCCTTTTATTATCTTTATTACATAGTGGGATGTGTTCTGCAGTTTACAGAAGACAGCTGAAAATGTATTTTCTGTACTTGCTGGAAACTAATGCAGCCATCACATCTAAGAACTAGTAAGCTGCAATGTATTACAGGTTTTTTTCTCTGGTTTAGATGTATTTTTGCAATACTTGAATTACAGGGTATATGGTGGTGTTACCTTTTTTTTACCTGTTTACAGTTGAAAAACACAATGCAAATTATGTCAGCACTGGATTATTACAGATTAATTTTTTTCTGCACTAAAAACAAGGCAACGATATTTATCAACATCAAATACTAATAAAGCAATTTTTTGGTAATAAAAAATATTTCTTTCTTTCTTGCATGGTTGTCTCTCTATTGTGTAAAATGTACTTATAGGTTAAACCGGGTATTTAGGAAAGTTCAGTTTTTCTACTGCAGAAAGACGGACAAATGGCCGGCCCTCCGTACAACCCTAACAATCCTCTTATACAGCCTCACTATTTAAATATGGAGTCCAGACTGCCTTTGGTGGAGCTGCTGCTATATGTGTATAATTACAGAACAGAATCAGGAAGAACTATTTTTATCTAGACCTTTAACTTAAAAAATCACTCGGTGGTTTCAAAGAAGCATCCTGGAAAAACAACTTTGTTTCCAATAAAGTAATAACTACTGGTATATATGTTCACTTGAATATCAAGTCGCCAATATACAGCAACATTTAGAAAATTTAGAGTTGTATTTTTACTTCTTTTCATTCTCTTCAGCTAATTTGGCAGGTTTGAGTCATACACACAAAAAAGATTGTTTCCCTTGCCACCCTTACAATGCGATTAGACTTTGCTTCTCCCTGTACAAGTTTTGTAGCATGCATAAGATTTGCAGAAACAGTAGGAAATTTTTTAGTGTCAGGACTGGGGATGCAGAAATTTAAAGAATGCTGGTTTTGGCACAGATAATTTAGATCTGATTGTTACATGTGTTGATGTGCTGCAGTGCCATTCATTGTGACACCCCAATGCACCTTTAAAACTCATGTGTGCAGCAGACAAACAACAGCAAAGCACAAAATCACAGTGCTCTGTGCATTGATCTGCAGAAAAATGGAGCTTGCCTTAAGGTGCGTACACACTTCCAATTTTTATCGTTCCAATCGAACGACGAACGATCGATTGGGCAAAAAATCGTTGGTAAAAAAGTAACCAACGACGCCGACGAACGAGGAAAATTGTTGGAAACGAACGACCGGACCGGCGGATCGGATTGGGCGACGATCGTTGAACATCGTTCGTGTGTACGGTCGTTCGTTGATCGTCCATGTTCAGAGCATGCGTAATGAACGAACGCTCGTTCACTTTCCTGTCGTGCACATAGTTCCTCTATCGCTTAAACGATCGTATCTATTGTGTGTACAATATCTACGAACGATCGTGTCGTTACCTCTATGTGCAGGATCGGTGCTATACGATCGTTCATATATATCGTGCAGGAACGTTCGTCGTTCGTTTTCCGACGATAATAATTGGAAGTGTGTACGTAGCTTTAGATTCTCATGCTTCCTGGGAGTGCCCTTTATATTGACAATGGGCCTGATTTATTAAAGCTCTTTAAGATAGGAGAGGATAGACTATCACAGGAGAACCCGGGTGATCCAGCTGGTGATCTCCAGCCTTGGAGAGCTTTAATAATGCAGGCCTATAGTAGTGATTCTGGGTATTGCACATTTGTTGCTTTTTCACCATAGGCTCTAATAAAAAAAAGCAAGCTATTTTTGAAAATGCAGGTTCCCTTTTTGTCTACAATACTTTATCAGTCCCTGACTAACAACCACTGGACTTGAAAGTCAAAAACCCTTGCTTTGCATGCTTTGTGGCAGCCATTGCATTGAAACTCTTAGGATCACTGAAAAACAGGAATAGCCTGATGGACAGGTATAACGGGATGTTCATAGCTATAAAGGCATTTTTAACATAACGCCCACCTTGTGAAACTAAAACTTCTTTAAGAGTAAGGCAAAAGCAAGTTGTTAAAAAAAAAATCAGCCTATAGGGGTGGGAAGGAAATTAGCAACATACCACCTGTAAAGGTAATACTGTTCTGCAGTGGTTCCAATGTACAATTCCCATTCAGATTGTGTAATTAATGATTAAAGCAAAACTAAACTTAGCTCCCCTTGCTGCTTTGCTGGCACCAAAATCATCACCTGGTCTGGGTCCAGTGCCTTGATTGGCCAGGCTGGAATGATATAAAGCCTCATACAGACTTCTGATGGGTGCCAGAGGATTGTCACTTGAAATGATCTTTCGTGATTGCTTCCACTGACAGATGAACGAGCACTGTAGATAACACATCTTTGAATTTTTTGCATAAATGTGAGGGAGAATGCGCAAGCAGAAGCCTACTGTGCTTTTCTCCATAGAAATGAACTGCAGTTGTTCCCGGTGGGACGTTAATCAATTTATGGTGGATTGATAAATGACGTTGGGAAACTGTTCATTTGTTAGATTTTCTTCCAAGATGACATGACGGTTTATTATCTGACGTGTGTATGCATTATTTCCATGCATGTGCATGGTAGTTCATACATTTCTTACACCGAGGTATGCTGAGATCATACACAGATCTGCACATGCCAAATAATAAACAGGCAGGTAAGTTTGTTGTATTGCAGAAGAGACATAGCTTGGCCCTTGGCTGCTCACAAGTTTTTGATTTTTAGCTTAGTTACACTTTAAACTACTGCTTACATGTCTCTTTTTATTATTACATGATCATTTTTATTTTGGAATTCTATGACTGCTAAAATTTTGGTAAATTTTCTCTTCTTGGATCCCAGTGCAATACCAATTTTCTAATTTGGGTCCTCAGAAAAAAACCTTTCAGAACCTCAGCTTATTATGAACACAAGTCAAACACATCTTCCATTCCTCTAAACAGCCCATAGGCCCCAGCAATTTTCTCATTTATTATTAGAATTCCTTCCTTTAGCAGCCATCATTTTACTTTACTGATCCCTTACCTCTTTGTAATCTTCTTCCTTTGCAGAATGTTCTGGTTTATTTGGGATCTGTAATGTATTTACATGTGTGCAGTAATCTATTTCCCCCTCCCACACAGAGAAAAAAAAAGGCAGGAAGACCGAAAATACCTGGCTGTGGACAGAATTGGACTTGTAAGAGTATTTCCAACGTGTCACTCTTATCCTGATATCACTGAAAGTTTTCTGCCTGCCAAGTCCATGTAATATAAAGTCCACTGGAATACCTAACTTCTCTGGAACTTGTTTCCCTCCCCACAACACTGTATTATAAAGGACGGTGACAACAAGTGTCACTTGTAATGAAAAACCAGCATCTCTAGTCTAAGAGGGTTAACCCCCCTTTCACTTCTTCTTTTGTCATTGTCTATTCTTCTACTTTCACCCTGCTATAAGTTCTTTTCTTTCTGTGAATCTGAGAAACTTGCTGAACTGCCCTCCCCCCCTCAGGTCATCTCATTCTACAGGAAAAAGAAACAAGCTTGAATCTAACAGGAAGCTGTCTCTATTTCACACTACCGGTTTGTGAAATTTTCTAGCATATTGTCTCTGTCCAGCTCCAGTCCTGATCTGCAGGAGGAAGGATGTGGGAGGCCATCTCTGCTCCCTACATCTCTGCCTGGCTCTTTGAAGCTATACTGCTCAGTAGATGGTAATGACATATATGTCCTAGGATGGGCTGCTGCAGCGTGACAGCCAGGGGTTCCAACACCAGCAATGATGGGCATGAGGAGGTGGAACTGCTGCAGAAAGAAAACCGGTAAGTGTTACTATAATAAAAGTCCCATACGTTAATTCGCATCCATTGTTTGTCTTTTGATGCTTACATTGGGATTCCGGTATCCAAGGGATGCTATGTCCAAAAAAAGTGTGTGTCTTTTTAAACATTCCATTAGTTGATCAATATGTGCCAGTCTTTAGTCCAAGATTAAAAGCAGGATTAGAGACGGTAAGAAAATACAGATTATTTCACTGCTTCCTTTACAAGAAACTTGCACGGAATACAATAGGTTGCTCGGAGTACAATAGGTTGCAATGCTGATTATTTTCTAAAAGCGATAGCTGCCTATCTGTTCCTGGTTTTAATATATTTTAGGTTAATGATCAAGAACAAGCAGGCAGCACGTGAAGGCAAAACTTCTGATTTGCATACATGTTTCTGGACTGTTATGATGTATTGCATCCTTTATTTTTAGAAGGCATGGCAGCCTACGCATTTTAATTGGTTCCAGTTCCCATTAAAGAGTCTATTTATAAAGCAGTGAATCTGACATTCCCTGAAGGAGACTCTTCAAGATCCATGGGTTTTAATGACAGTGATTTATTCTCTAAAAGGGAATGTTTCAGTGATCAGATTCACTGCTTTATCAATAGACCCCTAACTCCCTTTGTAAGTATATTGCCAAAAATCATCCACTTGTTGGAGGGGATAGCTGTAATGTGAGTCTCGGCACAGACTGCTGTGACTGGTATTCTTAGTTGGTGGCACTTTGTATACAGACATAGCAAGGAATGTTTGTTGTTGCCTTGGTTGCAGTAAAGAGACTTTGAACGTTTTTGTGGTTTATAGATATTTATTACTATTATATCACAGAATGGCCGGTATGGTAAGTGTGGTATAATACATTTTAGCAAAATTAGAATTTTCCATCTCAGTCTGCATTAACCATAATTTTGTGGAGCCTTAGGGTTCCTCCAAAGGAGTTCCAGTTTCAACCTCTAACCACTCACTGGCCGAAGTGTGCTTTTCAGCATTGAAAATTAGCTACCACTGTAAGGCCTGAGATACATGGATGATTTTCAATTCTGTTTTGAATAAAGATTGGACCTGAAGTGAACCCGAAGGAAATAAGGAGCTCACCAATTTTTAGGGACCAGTTTTTGATCTGATGTTAATAGACTTGCTGTGTCAATATATATTGAGTCGTGATATATGTATGAACAATATGATCAAATCTGATCAGGATTATGATCACTCTATCCAAGATAATGAGGAGAAAGGGAAGGGGAGAATATTGGGCATATGTGCAGTGTTTTAGGACTTCCCACCAATTGGATTGAGCAGACAAGTCCAGAATTAGCAGCAGATATGCTGGTGAATGTTAGATCTAAGAAGCACCCTGACCTCCGGTCTATTAGGGACCATCACTGACAATGCTAAGTAAGAAATGAGGGGCATCTCAACTGACCAATAATGTTTGGGGTCACTTTGGAACTCATGTGCAGCAGCACAAGCAATGCTTACCCATGACCCTGGGACATGCATCTAAATTTGTTAAAGTTTACTAGAAAAAAAATTAGGTTATGTATAGGCCCAGTTTTTAGTTTTAGATAAAGTGGAGAAATGATAAAGTGTTAAGCTTTTATTGCTCTCTATTTCTCCACTGAGGAGATTTCCCTTTTTATTTGTCTTGGTAACCAATATCACCAAAGCAAGAATGGGAAATTCCAACATTTTGAGTTGTCATTGGAGCATAGGTATTTTGAGGACAACTCTCCCGATTGAAAAGATTGTTGTTCAATTTGGGTGGACGATAGTAAAAAAAAACATGGAATATGCCGGTCTGTGGGAGAGAGAGATAACAATGCAAATAACTTAGCACTAATCAGTTTAGTAACCTATAATACATTCCATTGGGTGCATTGTACCAGCATGTTTGGAGATTCCCCTTACTAGACCCACTGTTCTAAGTACCAGAAATGTTCCTGCATACGATTTCACCTACTAAAAACATTAGGTAGTCAATACTTGGAGGTGCAAAACTACATAGGGGTCCCAAGGGACAGAGATCACATTTACCTTATCTAGATGATCAAAAGGTGGGCCGTCAACTGTTTCAATAGTTGTACATCTTTGATTCTAGTAAGCAAAGCCAGAAATGTTGGCGGGAGGTTGACTTCCAGTTTTTGGCTATAAGGCAACTCAAAGCGGTTAGGATGTTAGCGACAGCCGACAAGTCATTTTCTGGGTTTGGAGAGTTCCCGGACAGGTGGGCCTAGTAGATGAGTTTGTAAATCTAAAGAGAATGGGGACCCCTAACATCTCTTTGAGGAGGTCATTGACCATATGCCAGTAGGGCACAATATAGGGACAGGACCAAAATATATGGTGTAGGGTGCCCACTCTGGAACCACATCGCCAGCACAGATTGCTTGTGGTGGAAAAATTATGTGGAGAACATCCAGGGTACTAGTGCATCAAAATCTTATACAAATTCTCTTTGTAGACTGTACAAAGTTAGCTCCTCTAAGCCTGCTGCCATATGGCCTTCTATAGGTCCCGGGGACGTTCCCTGCCTATAAATGCTTTCCCATTTTTGCATGTAAGAGTGCTTCAAATCAAATTGCTTTTAGGGCTGGAAGTAATGGGAATCACCCAGGGTGCAGCCTGCAAATAAATATCCTGATGGAATTGGTCCTATACCCGATGGATAACCTGGAGGAAATCTCTCCAAAGTAAGAGGAATTCCCCTTTTAGCCAGTTGTCCCCAGAACAGGTGGAAAATTTGGGATTACCTGCTGTGTGTACAAATTTTCAACTTAGAATTTTCCATCACTTTCTACACACAAGAAATTGATCAAAATAGGTTAATCCCCTCTCCCCCTGCAGGAACACAGACAGCAATAAAAGTCCAGTGAGATTCTAAAGCTTCCATAATCTGCAAAATTTAAACAAAAAGATTTATGTTAACTACAGCAAAAAGTAGAATAGTTCTAATCACTGGTCTAATGACTGTTAGACGTCAAGTCATTTGATATGGTGACGATGCACGTCCGCCTCCCATGAAAGGATGGCAGCATTGCCACAGTCATATATACTGTTAAAGATTAGACCAAGACAGCTGGTATACCATCACTTCCGAGGCAACGCACATGTTATCAAACATTACATTTCTCTTCCGCAACAGCTTTTTAGATTTTATGAAATAACCACAATGCCACACGTAGCAACAGATATTCTGACACCCAATATAAAAAGACAAAAGGTGTGAAGATGTAACACAATGTTTTTTTAAGTGTACTTACTGTAGTTTCATGTATAGAGATGAGTCACTTGTGGAGTAGATAAAATTTTGTAAGAGTGATATGTGCTTGTCTCATTTTAGCAAATTTTCATGATGCAAACTGTACACTATTTACACAACACTACCACATTTTGACAAGTTTCTAAACTAGTTTCTCAGTCCTAGATAGGAACCATTAGAATTGCATGTATGAAGTAGAGACCCTCTGCATGGTATTTCTTTTGAGAATTCTAATAATATTATTATCTTGTATAAATTATTATTATCTTTTATTTGTATAGTGATGACCTATTTTACAAGCACAAAGTCATTAGTCATAATAATTTCTCGTAGGGGTCCACAATCCCTACCATAACCATATGCAATTAAAACAGTCTAATGACAATTTTAGGGAAAGACGATTAACCTACCATTGTTTTTTGAATCTGTGGATACAAAAATTTGAGAGGTAACCCACACAAGCATGAGGTGAACATACTGTAAGTACATTCAGATATTGTTCTGGCTAAGATTCACACCTGGGACCCTTGTGCTGCTTGCCACTGAGCCACCATCCCACCCATAGTCTGTTCCTACAATGATGCCTTCTATCTAATAAATCGCATGTTAAAGATTCCTTCCAATGCTGACACAAATACCCAGTGATGTCACTCATGGATGTGCTTCTATGATCTCGGATTCTTCAATACTGCAAATATTCTAGATTTTTTAAAAATAAAAGCATATATGTGTTAACTCTTGCTTCTTTGACACCTTTTTGACACATTCCACTTACTTTTGGAAAGCTCTGGCTGAGGCAAATTAAGGAATGTTGTATGGTATGCCACTAAGCATCATGAGGTTGGTTATGTTAGCACATGTGCTTTTGTTTAATATGTCATACTACCAGTGCTCATTCCTATGACACCCTTTATTAATGGGCTATATATTTTAACATATGTACAGTGAGCTTTATATTATTAGTGTGCCAAGTAAAAATGATATTATTGGTAGAGTTTAGCAGAAGCACATCGCAGAAGTGGGAACATTACATTTTTCTTTTTTAACTGCTTAAGCACCATTTCCCATAAAAACAAAACTGATGTGATTTTTTTTTTACTTTATTACGAGGGTTTTTAGATGCACAATAGTTGGAAGAAGTTTTGTTTTTAAATCCCATAGTCTTTTTTTTAAGTAACCAAAAGTTTTCCTACGGTATATGTAAGAAACCCAAACGTCACTACTTGGATTTATGGTAACCTGGAGATGTTTGTATTTGGCATTTGTACAGAGCCCTCTCCAAAAATATTTAATCTTCAAAAAGTTTGAAAACACATTTCTAACTCATATGCATTTATTTGCAGTAGATACTATATTTCCCAGGTAAACGAAAGCCGAACTTTCATTAAAAAAATTACACTTACCTTTACTTTTGCAGAGCCCTCAATCCCTCCTCAACTGGCATTCAGTTAGTTCTGTGCCATCCTGGATTCTTTCTTCACTTGAATGTGGAGGAACCAGTGGTTGCCACCATCTTCTTCCTGCTTCTGCTTACATCACCCGATCTTGCACTACGAAGGAACGAGAATGCGTGACATTACCTCCTGTAGATATAAATAAAAGATATTGGCACACTTTTTTTATAGCACAAGAAAAGCCCAATATGCACAGCTCAAAGCCTCCTGGGATACATGACTCTGCAGTGGTAAGGACAGAAGAGGAGTGGCCTCTTCTTTTTTTATTATTTAGGAAAAAAACAAACACATTTTTTATTTTATATAAAAGGGTTATTTACCCTTTTATAGCAAGTAAAGAATGTGGTGATAGGTCTGATATAAAGTTGAACTTTCAACTGCTAATATTTTTGCATTTGCATCCTCAAGTAATGCACAAATGTGATGCTGAATCTCTATGAACAAAATAAATCAAATCCAATGAGTGAAAGATAAGAGTCAAGGTCAGTAAGGCTGGGGAGAAAAGCAACAAATAATCCTGGGCAAGTAATACATCAAAGAGGAAGTCTCTGTCTGACTTGTTGCAGTTTCTAATGCACAATGTAAGAACCTGACTGTGTGGAGTGAAATCCAAGTAGGCAATTTCAATCCCAGAGAGGAGCCTGTATAACACTGGATTCAGGCTTTAAAATAAAGGCTCTGTTGTCTTTCCTGGTCTTTATGTAGTTGAAATGCAAACACATGTTCTCCCTAGTTACTTTAAATGGCTGAATGAGTTCCTTTGTTGATGAGCTCATGTAACTACCCTTTTGCCCCTTTGTTTAAAAAAAAAAACATTTTTTTTCATTACACAACAACAACAGAAGTGCTGCAATGGCTCTTTAAACAGAATCACTGCTGTTACATTTAAATTATTCTGCTATCCCCTGGGGCTCTACCTTAGCTCCCTCCTAGTGATTGCGTCTCAAGTTGCAGACAACTGAAAAAATAGTAAAATACTGACTTTGCTGGGAGGATTTGACTTATTTTATTCATTTTTACCTAATAAGTTCTCAATACGTTTTTACACCCATCTTATTTACATAGGGGCCCCCTGTTATACCCTCTATAACTTTTCCATTAATGATCCCTTTATTCCCTCTTCTTTGTTATGTGGGACCCTCTTGCATCTTTCTTTCCCATTTCCATCTGTATGGTAAAACCACTTACTCTCTTCTACTCCACAGCCTAAATGGTTATTCTGTTCCTGCCTTCTTCAGTCAAACAATCCACTGGGAGGAGTAGGTCCCTAATAAAGACTTAGAGCTCAAATGTAGACCCCCCTGATGATAGGGTTTTCTCTTCACCTATGAAAGGGGATAGATAACTCAACCAGCTTGGGAGCCAACCAAAACTAAAATAAATATTTGGTAGTGAGCTTAAACAATTAACTATTTTAACTTGGGCACAGCTATGGCCTCAAAAGCTTACTCAAAATATGACCAAACAGTTTGGTCTTCATAGGAGATATATGTACGTTATCAAGAAATGACGTGCAGTGTTCTGTGGTTTACATCAACATTAATTTGTACACCCAATTTACATCTGCAATCAGTCTTCTTCAAGGAGTCCACCACTCTGCCACCATTGGTGGTGTTGTACAGGAAGAGGAGCCACAACAGCATAAAGTTGTATGCTATTTCAAAGTGGAGATAAAAAATGTGAATAAATGAACTTTATAGGTGTTATAAAGAAATACAAGGTGTGTGTGTTAATGTAATAATGATATGTAATAATGATATATAATTCATTTGGTTGGTTGGGGTTTTCTATATAGGAAATAGCAGGGGGAATTTCAAGTTTTGTTCACCAATCTGGGGGGAAGAATGCAGTGGGGTGCAGTATGTTGCTAACATTTCCGGGAATATGCTGATAGCTTTTAGGAAATTGAATGGTTATGTAGTTTGTGTAGAATGTTCTGAAAGTTGGTAAAAAGTGACTATTTTACAAGTTGCATGGCATATTGTTCAATATTATCTTACATACAGACAGATACATTTGTTGTACACATGTAATCTGTTACAGTACAGATGTAACACAATGGGTTGCACAAATCCATGGATGCAATTTACTACATGAAGTGGCAGAATGTGTCTAATGAGTATAAAAACAATGTTGAAGAGACACAAGAGAGTGCATGAACAAGATTGCATGGCTGGTCTGTCTTTGGTGACAAAAGCAATCAAGGGCCCTAAGCTAAAGTTATATAAAATAGAGCACTGCTTTTCTAAAACAGAAGGTCGTGTGTACATCACAGGTTTAAAATACATATTTTAGTGGTTGTTATATGAGGGAATGGTGCCCATACTTCATTTTCATGAAGAGGTCAATTCATGTAACTGGGCATCTGACACTTAGGAATTCATGCACACAATGGAGACTTGTCACTAACTGGTTAATGCACTTGGATTGGAGACCAGTTATTAAAGGATTAAATCAAGTGGATCGAAATAGAAGATTTTCATGTTTTCCAATTAGGTACTTTGTTGAGGCACAAGGCCGGCAACCTTTACACTTTGCCTTTTTTACATAACCCATAGACCTCTAGGGACATTATATTTTATTATACACTGCAGGGTCTACCTCCGCAGAAAGGCTCCAGTTCTGGGTTAGGTCTTGTGGTGCTGCAGCATCATTTCAAGTGCCTCAGCTGAAGGAGAGGACATTACCATCAACATTTTCTTACCCTTCTTTGCATTGTAGGGACAATAAGCACAAGAAAGGCATGGTGGGCTAGGGTTGGCCTCAGCACTAAGGGAATAAGTGTGACCAAACACTTGTTCCTCAGCGACTACATTAGGGTGATGGAGGAGGCATTATAGCACTGTCAAGGAACATTTATTGGTAAGATCAACAAATATAAATACTAATAGAGAAAATGACCCTAGAGATGCCACTCAGCTACTCAATAATAGAGAGCATTTACCTTTATATGGGCAATTTTTGCATTCTAAATGGACGTACACTTTAAATAAATAGCATTGACCCAAAGTGTCCCCTCTATGTTTCAATGTTCTTTCACAAAGAAAAAGATACAGAGTGCGCTTGTGATACATTTTAAATGTTTGGTCATTTTATCAGTTCTGCTTTTATCTGTAAACCAGAAGTCATCAGATTTTTCCATCTACTCATTACCATATGATGAGAATTTTCCTTTGTACAAGAATAGGTCAATATCTAAGTGTCTTTTCACTGAATTTTATGAGAATGCAAAACCACTAGTTTCAACAATATTTCTCAGCTTTGGGCAGTTTGGGGTATTAGCTGTGTCTAAATCCAGAGATTATTTACTTTAAGATTAAGCATGACATTTGTGTAGCAGTACTGATCATATGAGTATATTTGTGTTAATGCTTGGATAATAACATTGTTTAAGTAAGTCTCTATCTCTGAAAACAAAAAACTCCAACACATAGGTGATATATGCCTTGGGATAATGATATACAATAAGAGTTTTAACATGCTGTAGTTTTATCATTCAACGTAAGCTCATCTCTAGGGCAAGGTCAGAAGAATAATTCAGTTGTTCTTTTTTTAAAGGGATTCATTTTTAATAACCTAGATTTTCTTTACCATACATAAGAATGATTAACAAATCACAATTTATAAATAGGATAAATAAGAACAATTTATAAATCATTAGTTGTCTTTTACATAAAACATGATAAACATATTATAAAAGCAACAAAGGGAATCCAAATTTAGTAAAAAAAAATGGTAAATAGGATACCTTCCCAAAAATCTTACAACTTTCATAGCTGAATTGCAAGCTAGCATTACAAACATTTCATTCATAAGTGTCATCATATTCTAGGTCAAGGATTACTCTTCATGTGGGACTGTACCTCTTCCACTCTTAGGGCATTCCCACCTAACCATCTTCTAGGTTAACAAACCATCACTGGTCAACAAACATTTTCTTGCCAAACAGATTAAAGTCATTTTAGGTTATGTTTGATGCACAGATATGCCAAATATGGTATTGGTTTTGCAAGATTGGCTCTAGTTTTTGAAATAATGACCTCAATAATAACCTCATAGAAAACTAATGAAACATGAAAATTAAGCAAAAAAACTAGATATGCCTACATATATAAAATTACTTTTTTTAAATACTTAATGTCAATATATTCTATATTCAGTATGATTACAGAACTAATCACAAAGAAGTAATTGAAAAAATCTGTTTGTAGGATTTCCTTTCATGCTGATGATCAGGACAATCACGTTGAAGGCTCCAGCAGTAGTCTGCCATCATGTGTCTATCCCATCTGCCCTGTTACCTTCCTTCCATCACCTTTATATCTTGATGGAACCTCTCCCCTTGTTCCTCACTGAAATCACCAAGGTTTTCTGGAAATTTTTTACAAATGGCTATAGATATACTGTACCTTTATGCTCATAGAAGCACCCACATTTTAAAAGTTTAAGAGCAAGTTTTGTACCAGTTCTTCATAATTTTGTGCTTTATGGTTACCCAAGAAGTTCTTGACAACCATGATATAGCTGTGCCAGGCGGAAGCTTCAGTATCAATCATGTAACTTGTGAATTTTGAATCCGTTATCAGTTTCTGAATCTGGGGTCCATCAAAGATTCCTGCTTTTAATTTTTCAGTACTCAATCCAGGGAAGAATCCACAAATGTATTTGAAGCAATCATTGTCCTTGTTCAGAGCTCTAACAAATTGCTTCATTAATCCCAACTTTTTGTGGAGGGAGAAATATTTTCACTTTGTCAACCACTGGCTCATTAATGATAATCGCTGCATTTTTTTTCATGTTTTCCCTTGGAGGCCATGTCACTTATTTCCAGTGATCCTGCTTTGCTCTACTATCCCACAAGAAGATGAAACATGGGTACTTTATGTATCCACTTTGCTGTCCAAGTAGGAAGTTCACAATTTTTAAATCGACACATATGGACCATTGGTGTTCATGATAGCAAAGCTTTTGTAAGACCATTTTGATATTTTCATATTCTTTTTTTTAAGTTTTGTTGAGTGACCAATTGGAATTGATGCATAGCAGTTGCCATCATGCAGTAAAACAGATTTCAAACTTGGGGTGGAACTTTCTATGAAAAGCCACCAGTCTTCTGCTCGGTATTCTGGAACTCCCATATGGGCTA
Organism: Pyxicephalus adspersus; assembly: GCF_032062135.1. Taxonomy (NCBI): domain Eukaryota; kingdom Metazoa; phylum Chordata; class Amphibia; order Anura; family Pyxicephalidae; genus Pyxicephalus; species Pyxicephalus adspersus. Next base: position 39,089,788 of record NC_092868.1, on the reverse strand, counting down.
GTAGTCCAGGGATGTTACAACAGTACACAAAGTCTCCATCTTCAGTGAAAAAATATGGTAGGAGTGTAACCTCTCTTGTCCTATAACCCGGAATTTTAGGTTCCAGTCCCAGACAGTTCTTTTCTTTTAGCCTGGATGCTAAAAGTTCAGATGCTTGTTTTGACAGACTTAGGTCACGTATTAAACCACTGAGTTCTTTTGGGGAGAACTTCTGGTTTGATGAAATACTTCTTAATATTCACTTCCACTGCTAACTCCTGGATTACATTACAAACCCTGTATATCTTCCATGTCGGGTACAGGAATATCAGGGAGTGTACTGAACACTGGTATGAGAACATCAGCATCATGTGACACAAGTCGTCTTGCTGGTTCCAAATCAGGGTACTCCCACTTGTTTTTCTTGTAACCATTGAAAACTTTAACATTTACAGCACAAAAATAACGATCATAAACATAGGTACACCAAATTTCAAACTTTTCAGTTTTCCATTTTTCCACTGACGTAGACACTCTACACAAGTTTTGCATACCATATGGGGCGCCCAATACTTATCTTGGTCCCCCAAATACCAAAATATGCAAGATATGCTTGTTTCACAAATTCTGTAATGGTTCTTCTCTGTTTTTGCTGAGAATATTCACCACAAATGTAGCAAAAAAGATTAGGGTAAGTTAAACAACTTCTTCTTGAAGAACTTATATTTCTGTAAGGAAAAGATTGAATAAAAAAAAAGGCAAATGAAAGTTTCATGAAAATAATGCTACAGTTAATATATAAAATGCAAAACATTGGTGTATATAAAGATTGATAATAATATGCTGTATTACCATTTGTTGTTGGTAAAATCATCCATTCCGATTCCTGTATCACAAGAACTAGAGCCAATTCAGTGAAACTGATGTCATTTCTGGATTTAGCAGACCTGAAATACACTAAATATATTTAAAAAATCCTTGGCAAGTGAAAACATTTTTTTTTTGTTGAGCTGTGTAATGCTTTAATGATTCCTGTATCACAAGAACTAGAGCCAATTCAGTGAAACTGATGTCATTTCTGGATTTAGCAGACCTGAAATACACTAAATATATTTAAAAAATCCTTGGCAAGTGAAAACATTTTTTTTTTGTTGAGCTGTGTAATGCTTTAAGGATGAGCAAATGTGCTTGGATTGAGTTGCTGAAGACCAAGCTATAGTCAAAGAGAAAGCATGGGATGCTGGAGTAAGAACCACCATGCGGGACATGTAGCAACGCCATAAAAAAAAAGGGGGGGGGGGGTCGGGTTTTCCACCTTTTCAAACTATTGGCTCCTGCAACTCAGCTCACAAGGGCAAAGACCCACACAGCTCAAGGTTCAGGTCTGGCAATAACACTGTAGTACTGCAAATGTAGATATATAGGTATCAAATATGGCTGCACCTATGTACATTTGTGATCACAAAATCAAGGTTTTCACAATGTTTGACAATGCCTTTCAAACATAGTTTTGCACTGTTAAAAAATTCTGGATTTACTTAAAATCTCTAAAAAGGATGTGCAGAAATAACATATTTTTTTTTCTGTGCAGAAAACAGTCAACGGTTGCTTCTCACTGTACTCATTCTCCAAATGGAGGATCATGCTGTATTCCAAAAGAATTGGCAGGAGCGGTAAGTGTCTTAAATTGTCATGAGCCTGGGTTTAGTTCTGTGGCTTCTACTTCCCTCCATCATAACTAAATCCAGATGTCACCTCCTCATCAAAATCAGAACTATCTGCTTCCTCTCTTCATCTTTCAGCTGCCACCTACTTGACATGATCCATTTCTAATAAGTCCTCTTCTCTCCCATCTCCAATCTGATACCACAATTTCTTCTTCTCTTTTAGTCCTGGTGATAACTTCACCTCTATTTTGGTTTGATACCACTGTCCCCCTCCTACCACAATCAGAACCCAATGCTTGCACAATTCCATCCCTAGTCACCCTTTTCCTACCACCATTAACTGATGTCCATCTTCCATCATGGCAATTATACTCCACTGTGACATTCACCCTTCTTCTTCAATGTGATACCACTACTTTTTCGTAAAATCCATTCTGCTAATATTCATTAGCAGCATATCAGACCACTCATATGCCTGCCTCCTCTTACATCAAAATATGATCCCATTTCCTTCTCCAAAATCTTGCTGCCTTCTTATCCACCTACCAAGATTTAAACCTGATGGCAAATGAAAGTTTTACCTCTACATATGATCATTTCCTATTTAGTTCTATCACTCATAAATAGGAAACTTTATCTGATAAATCACCAATATAACAGGGAATAAATTATAGCCACTAGAATTTGGTTCACTTCCACCTTTCTGTTTATTACTGTTGTATTTAAGTATTTGTACAAATATTTGTGGTTACAAATAAATGTTTTGCTAGATAATCAATAATTTTTTCAGTTTGTTTAACATCAAAGATGCTTTTAAAACATCAATTTCACCCTGGTATAAGGATTAAAGGTTGTGTGTCTTTTATCTTGTACTGAAGTGTATTTTTTTGAATCCGAGATTGTTCACAGGGGCAATATTACAATTCGCAGGGTCACTTGTAAGACCATTATTGCAGACACCGGAGCTGTGTTTAGGGAATAGGTAAAGCAATGCAGGCGTTTGAGATACTAAACTGTTGTCGCTAAACTCCCAGTTGTTGCAGATCTCGATGAATAGAAACATGCATTCCACATGGGGAAAGACTGTTTCCTGACCTGAAGACCTTTACAGGAAATCAACCTTTTCTTTACCTTTATTATTTATGAGCAGGGAAATACGCGTTTTAACCTCAAATACTTCACATTATTTTGGCCTGCACATTGCAATAATTTTGTAAAAATAATTATCAATTTCTTGTTCCTTTGAAGCAACTTTTACGAATACATACATATTTATTATTTAGGTCCACAACACAATATTTTTGGTATGGTGAGCTGGAATAAAACAACTAAATAGTTGTGTCCTCAGTGCCTCAATGATTTAGCCCCAGGGTGAGGCAAAATGCATCAGTGGTGGTCTGGTTGTGAAGGGCTCCAATTAGAAGGGGTAAGTGATTGTGAATCAGGTTTATCTGGACAACAGCAAGCCAACCTCCAAGGAAGGAATGGTTTTACTACTAACTATCCCCCCTTATACTGATCAGTCTTACATCCTGCCAGTGCCCTTGTCACTACTGACATTGTTCATTAGCATGAGATGGTTCCTGTAGCCCACTCAGGTTGTCCAGATCCTTCAGGATGACACATCCATACGAATTAAGGTTCGCTGTTTCTGCCAGCACAGTCTCAAGAGAGTGAATGAGTTACCAGAAAACAGTCCCTTACACAAGGACAGATCTATAAAAGAGCAACAACCAATCAGCAGGACTGGTATCTGCATCTTTGTGCGAAGAGGAACAGGAGGAACAGAGAGCTCTACAAAATGACCTCCAACTGGTTACTTGTGTGCATGTTTCTGACCACACTGTCCAAAACAGAATCTATGAGGGTGACATGTGGGCCTGATGTCCTGTTGTTGGACCACTCTTCACAGCCTGGCACCAAGCAGCTTAACTGCCATTTGCTAGAGAACATCACACTTTTGCCATCACTAGGTTTACCTCAGCACCCCATTCTTTGAGAGCAGATTCACACGGAGCACAAGTTACAGATGTGAAAGAGTCTGGGACACCAGTGTGAACATAATGCTCTTGTAATATCATCCAGCATGACTTGTTTGGCAGTGAGTTAGCAATGGTTTAATGGGGAATACACTTTAAGTGTTGCACAGACCTCCACACAGCAGCTCAGTATTTATCATCCAGGGTTTCATGGAACCCTAAGGTTCATAAAGCCCATGCTAGGGATTCCTTGAACATCAAGCAATTTGTTCTTTTCAGGTCAGTTTAAGTGACATCAGTGATCTTTTTGGGTGACAAGGGTTCTCCAATGTTATAAAGGTCAAGAAACATAATTTATGGTTAGATAGCAGGATGAGATTTCCAAACCCATTGTTAGACCTTACCTGATGAAGTGGGACTGGAGTTGCTCCTAGTGAAGGACAAGGCCCAGCTACATTTGGCCAGGGTGTATAGGAAGTTCCTCTATAATAAAGGCATTGATTGCATTAACTAGCCAAGTAGTGCCCCAAGCTGTCCAGGAGGCCACTGATCCACGTCTGGAAGCAGATGCCCAAGGGCACCATCCACTGTTCAGAAACATGCCCAGATATTGTCAGGACTACATACAGGCACATTGAGGCCATACACACTACTGAGCCAAATTATTAAGTGTTGTATTAAAATTATTGCAAGTTTGATAATTCTGTGATTTCAGTTTTTTACTTTGATTTTCATTGTTTTGTGAATCCAGCCCTCATGTTGGTTTCCACTGACCATTCCTATGTCATTATTTTGTTTGTAACAATTACACAATCTAAAGCAATACATAGTTTCAGATTACATCTTGGTCACTGAGCTGATGTGATTTCCTTAAATTTCCTGAACAGTGTATATAGAGTTCCATACAACGAATACCTCTGCAAACAAGTCAAATGGAGGCATTTTCTTTTTGTTGCAACTGAATTATTGGCTGTACTACAAGTAAACAGAGAAGCTTACAAATATTTATCTAAGCTGTCTGAAGTTTAACCTTTATGAATAACTTCCTTTTTTTTAGTTTCCCTGCGACTGTCTTAGCAAATACACAATTTTATTAGCACAAATATGGAGCAGAATTAACAAAAACGTTTTAGAGTTTTGAAAGACTTTGCCACAATAGATGGTTACAGTAGGAAAATTCAGGGTACTCAGAGATGAGACTAAAAAAATGGGACTGAGAAATGGTTGAAGCAGAACAATTTCAGTGTCACAAAGTAACAGAAAAATGTGTGGTGAGAGTGTGTCATTCTTGTAGGGAGGTAGTTTGGGGCTTGCTGACCTCTATGGCTTCTGCTGCACCCCCAGCTGTCATTCCGACTCAAAGCTTACAGTTTTTTAACGATTTTACATTCCAAGAAATGATAAACTTTGTGGTTTTTTAGATGCTTGATGCAGCATCGGGGGCAGTTGTGAGGGAGGTTTGCTGCCTCTATAGATTTGATTGATTAATATTGCAAATGTTTAAACAGCTTATACAAATGTGTGCAAAGGCAATTGGAGAGAACCTTATCCACATAAACTGACCCCTGTTGTAGAGGTTTGCAAGTGGGGAATCTGGAAGCCCTATTTAATAAGGTATCCACCCCTCACTGAATGTGTACCCCTTGCCCTTTTTCAGAAATTTTTTATATAAATTGGAACTAAACCGTTATACTCATTACACCGCAGACTACCGCCATCTTCCTCCAACTGCTCCTTCTTCTCTTCCTTGTTGCAGAGGTTGGAACTCGAGTCACGCAACTTGAACTAGAGTCCAACTTAAGTCAACTGATAAACGACTTGAGACTCAACTTGGGGGTTTTGTCCAGCGACTTGTGACTTTACTTGGAGGTTTGTCCAGTGACTTGCAAGGAGTCTTCTGTAAGACCACCTTCCTCCTCGCCTTCCTTGCATTCCAAGTCCACGTCTTTCTCCACTTACAGCTAAAGGGGGCGAGGAGGAAGGCGGTGTTACAGAAGCCTCACTGCCTTCCTCCCTGTCCCCTTCAGCTGTCAGCTGAATGCGGAAAGGAAGGCATTATAACAGACTAACTACGACTTGCAAATGACTTGATAAATGAAGTGACTTGACTTAGGACTCAACTTGGAAGAATTCTTGGTAACTTGAGACTTGACTTGGGCCTTGATGTCAATGACTTGGGACTCGACTTGGACTTGAATAATGACAACGTACTCAATGACTTGGGACTCGACTTGGATTTGAATAATGACAACTTAGTCCAACCTCTGCCAGGATGCCATAAATCCCACACAGACATGCAGAAGTTCATTCTCGGCAACCGCACGGGTATCCTGGCAACAAACGCTGAGCGTCCTGGACATCTAGCTGTAGACAAAAGGTTACTGGGAGCAGTAAACATTGTATTTTTTTTTTTACCAATAATGTGACCATATCGTAAGGCATCAATAGCTTCTCACTTACTTCACTGTCTTTTATTGACACCCCAATGCACTTTCATTTCCATGATGAAGAAGTGTGTGACATTGCCGAAAATGAGTAATGTGAAAATGACTTGGCTCCAATGCATGTTAATGTACAACATAACACACATGCATTAACGCATCACATGCATTTAAATGAGTTGTTAGATAAGATAAAACTGTAGGCAATGAAAGTTTAGTGTGCCAGCACCTCCAGTAATTTATATCTGAGTCTCTGAGTAATTGATTTTGCAAACTAACTAGTTATAGAACAACCAGCTTCATGGCTCCTAATATTATCCAACACAGCGTCTAGTGACTAGCAGTAATGAAAACTGTCTTTAGGCAATGCAGCCAACTACAGCAGCAAATGTGTATCCAGGTGACAGAAGAAATCTCCAGGGAATATAATCAGAGAGATTGGTAGCTGCTACACAGTTGCTACTGTGATATATCCCTAAAGCAAACATAGGGACACTGTTGTTGGGGTAATTTATTCTGAGTGATAAATTAGAATAACCTGCATCTTGAAGACATCTCTATATAATATGTGGAGATAATAGAGAAGTATTATAGGTTTATGAAAAGACAAACCGGTCTGGCCACTGTGAAAACCCTGTACGTATTGTGATGGGATAGGTGGGCCAAACTATATCCTTTCCCCTCTATCCCAGAGTCTGGTGCCCTGTCAGAAAATATAAAAACTGTGATTGTTGGTCTCCAAAATATGCCAGATTCTTTTCTGCAGCACATACTCTGCTTTCTTTGATTATTAGGACTTCAAAATCAAGGGAGAATAGAAAGCTTGAAGAATAGCCCAGACAATTGGTCCTGTGGTCCCATGCATTTCACCCAAAGGGCTTTTTCAGGGGAAAATAAGACTCACAACAAAAATATAAAGTTGTAGAAATGTTCTTGCTGGTTGGTGAGTTAAAAAAAAGTATTGGAAGAAGGTAACCTAAGGTAGAGGAAAATACTATGTCTGAAATCTAGAAACCTGGATGTCAAAGGTCCAGGCTGGATGAGCAAAAAGCAGACGTCCTTTGGGTGAAACGTGTCGGGCCACAAGACCAATTGTCTGCGCTATTTTACAACCATTCCTGCCTGTGGTTAGGGAAGGTATGCTAAACCAAGTTACAGGAATTACAGGAAGTTTTGTATAGTATACAAGTCTAAAATCCCACCATTTACTGTGGTTGGACAACTAGTTCTAATGTATATATAATATATATATTTGTAAAGCATATATATCCTATAGCCCACTTGGAAAAAATGGGGATGGACTATATACTAATTGTATCTATTTGTTTGTGAATCTGTTTAAATTCACTGTATTTTTTATGTTAATAAAAGTTTGCCAAGTAAAACCCCTGCTGCTCCCTCTCCTTTTCTGCTGTTGGCCTTTGACAATAAGAGCTTGGCATTTATATTTAGGAAGAGAGAGAACCTTTCTTACCTAACTTCCACAATATTTTCAGGAACTTGAGAACTAAAACCTAATGTAATGGCTACATTTAAGGTGCGTACACACTTCCAATTTTTATCGTTCAAAACGAACGATCGATTGGGCAAAAATCGTTCGTTAAAAAAGTAACCAACGACGCCGACGAACGAGGAAAGTCGTTGGAAACGAACGACCGGACCGGCGGATCGGATTGGACGACGATCGTTGAACATCGTTCGTGTGTACGATCGTTCGTTGATCATCCATGTTCTGAGCATGCGTAATGAACGAACGTTCGTTCACTTTCCTGTCGTGCACATAGTTCCTCTATCGCTCAAACGATCGTATCTATTGTGTGTACAATATCTACGAACGATCGTGTCGTTATCTCTATGTGCAGGATCGGTGCTATACGATCGTTCGTAGATATCGTGCAGGATCGTTCGTCGTTCGTTTTCCAACGATAATAATTGGAAGTGTGTACGTAGCTTTACTCTTAAACAGTATCTCCAAGCTAGTCTATGAATTGATATCATTGTTGGGTATCTTATCTTGTTGTAGAAAGACACACACAAATATATAGTTACTTCAAGATGTCACCTAGAGTATTCATTTAAGAACCCTTTGGCCTTCCTGCCTCCATTGTAAAGAAAATCTCCCAATGAAGATTACCTTCTGTGATTTGTGGCGTCATGTGTTAGTTTTAGATTTGAATGAATGTACTCTTCTGCCTCCTACTGTAATTGTAAATGTGAATGCTGTAATTGTTCTTCTATGTATGTTATGTTGGCAGTCTCTCATATTCAGTCTATTGCTTGTTGCATGTAGCTATACCAGTAACAGGTTATGATAATCCTGAGATGCTGTAGTGGGTAGGTACTGTGGTAGGGTAACTAAAATATGTACCAGTGTCTTTGGTTTTGTGGCTCTTGGCAGGGCCTAAAGGTATATAATGACATATTAAAAATGAGCGAACACCTCCAACATGTGAATGACTGTGAATGTGATTCACTTTACATAAAAGGATAGACACCCCTTTTATGTAATGTACAAATTCGGTTTGTCTGTGTTTTTTAAGTGCAAGCACTGCCCCCTAATTCTCGTTCACCTAGGCGGATGAATGAATGGCAGCGCAAAGCTTTTGGGTGCTCCTTCTGCGCACGCCTGAGCATTTTTGGAGCCTTTTCGTGAGAAGAGAAAAATTTGCCAATTGGCAAGATTTTTTTCCAACCTACGTCAACCGATTACACGCCTTGTTCGGGTGACGTAGGGAGAACTTTATCCCCTACAAATGGGCTGGAAACTTTTTTCTTCCCCAACGCCACCAAAAATTGTACCTCCCTTTCCTGTTCCCCCCACTTTTATTGCCTTAACCCTTCCTATCTCTCACATCACCTCAATTCCACTCCTAACCAATACCTATGAACTCTTTACTGTCTGCTACCTGTCCTTCACAGTAATACAAGCCTTTACCTATCACTCCTCACATCCCTTCATTCCAATCCTGACTTTCCAACAAATGTATGACCACAAACTATACTATAACATTACATTTTTTTAGTAGTAATCCTTTTAGTTTTTATTCCAAGAAATGTATTTAGTTGTATATTATATACTAATATGCATAAATGTCATAATATAACTAATATTTATATTTCTTTTTTCGTGTCTGCAGCTTCTAACTTCTGGAAAACTGGATCCTTGTACAGTACATACGCAATTTGTATCGCAGGTAAAAAAAAATATAAGAAATAATACTATTCCATAAAAGCAAACCTGCAATGATGATTATTACTTACATTTACTAAGTGATAAATAGTATAGAAGATTCATGTAAGTGTCTGGATAAATGCAGCTATTAATTAGAACACATCTAATGTCTAGGGAGATTTTTATGTTGACAGAGGTGCAGTCTTATTTATGAAAGGTTAGGTCAGGGTATATCATTCAGATCTAGCCAACCAATCAATAAGTGTATATATAATTATATAGCTGTTAGGGTTGGATGTGGGCAGTCATTTGGGTATAGCAATGCACATTTATGGGGTACATCTTTACAAATGTTCACTGAGCTTCCTTTGCCACAGAACTCTGAATAGGCAATAAAATGCAGGTCGCACTCCTTCCAGGTCTCTGGATCTTAATCTTTGCAATGGTGTCTTAAAACACATGTGAATCCTAACCCAAGTATGCTAATGCACTTATATAATATGTATCATAAAACACTGTTATGTTTTGATTTTTTAATAGGATACTATTTGTCATCCTTTTTTGTATCTCAGTGCTGTTGATTTCCTGCAGCCACTATGCAACTATTTTCTCCATGGCTGCAGTTAAATGGACCATGCTTGTATACTATTGCATGTAGAATGTGTTATGCATTTTCACCCAAACATTGGTTGCAAGAACATCAAATTCACTACTAACAACAGGTTATAAAATTCTATACACAGCACCGTTCTGTTCTATAGAGAGAGGGGTTACACAGTGGCCTGGGCAGCGCTAGGTCTCAGCCAGGATACTATTTGCATGAAGTGTGGAGGTTATGTCTGTGTTTGCGTGGATCAAATCACTTATTGCCTCTGGCTGTCACTTCTCTGCATAAACGACTGGCAGTCATACAATACAGCCTCTGGCAACTACTGCTATGTGTACACAGAAAACTTCACCAACAAGGGAACACACTTTATTCATCTGAATAACCTTACATTCAAGGGTTTAAATCTTAATATTTATATATATGTAATCACGAGACACAATCCATCAGTGCATACCATCACTATATGCATTGTCTCGTTAACCTTTAAGTTTTTATTTTACTGTTATCCACAGTCCATCACCTTCATTTCCCCCTGAAGAAGCCATAAGGTGAAACGCATCGGGCTACCAGATGTTAGACAACCAATATATTTAAATGTTCTTTATTTTATACTATATTAGGGATCTGGCTGTCTAGTTTGATTACTTTAACCCCATGACATTTAATAGGAGTTGGTAACTCTGACTACATATTTGTATATAGAAGCCACTTTAAACCCCTGGTCTCATCTCTACAACCAAAATATTTCCTTTATAAATACAAGCTAATAGTAATAAGAGGAGGAAGAAGGATGAGGGAGCAGCACCCTGCTGTGCTCACCTCCATGGAAGTAAACTGATTGGTGCCACAACAGATTAATGAGAAATGTCAGGCGACCAGTGTACACTATTATCTGCTGTGTGTATGTAGCTTAATTGTTGCTTCACATTCCACACCATAAATATAATAATCATAGCCTTTGTTTAATATTTGCTTGTTTTATTCCAGCCTATTCTTTTTTGGGGACGAACACGGGAAAATCTAAATGAAATGATTATGATAGAGCCAATCCTAGGCTGGGAAGGACGGGAAATCAATTCTTATGGAAATGTGGCCATGTCGTCTTTAGCAGTTATGCAAATAAGTCACACGCAGGTAATAAACTATACTGAATATTATCTGGTAAAGGGAGTAAAACTTTACAATGATCTCATGTGACTTTGTCACATTTCTGCAGAGTGCGCATAACACACACTATCATATCCACAACCTTTTGCACTGTACATGTGAAAATACCTAATCAATGGAACATCTGGGTGCAGCCTCTGACTACTGAGAAGTTAAAGCAGAGCAAAAAATAGGCAAAAAAAAACTCAACACAATAGATTTGCCTAATGGATAAAATAATACCAGATTTTGCTTAAATTTTACCCTTTATCCAGGGATTTCCCACAGTACCATTTTTTCTGCCACTAGATTCTACTCACTTCATCTGAGCCCTGGTGATCCTGATCCTACCCAAACTTTTAATTGGACATTGTCGGGAGAAGCAGTAGACTAGGGAGCTTATCTCTCTGCTGAACTGTTCTCTCCTCCCATCAGTGTGCTTAAATTCAGCATACTGTCTTCCTCTTACAGTTCAGAATTTCTGTACAAGAACTGCAAGTTTATGATTCCTGATCACAATACATTTATAGTCTATTTATAAAGCAGTAAATGTGATTTTCACCAGATGTTATCAGGTGATCATTGCAGAACCATGTCATTTCTAACACATGCAATTGGAAGATTCACATGCAGAAAATGTTTGCTGAATGTCTGATCACTACTTTAGGGACTGACCTTCTTATCATGTATTATTGAGTACAGAGTTGCATTCATTTCTAACCTTTATATTTGTATGGAGTTCAGGAAAAAAGTGTACTGAGAAAAACTCATTATTTGTATGTGTACAGCTATTGCTGACCTCTTATGAAAATGCTAGTTTCCTGTCTTATGCTGATCCAGTGGCTTTTAGGATTTTCTAAGTCACTAGGTATATTGAGCATTTTGGAGGGACAAAAAGAAAAAAAAATACAAATTTCACTTTTTCAGATTTTCAGATAATGCTGGGTGTAACACAATGGCTTCCTGAGACAACCCATATGGTCACACATGACTAACACTCCATTATACCCATATAAGCCACTAATAAAGCATGCTGTGCCAAAGAATCACTCTATATCATTTTAAAAGGAAGTGATTATCAAGAACCTGCTTAAGAATTGTACATTGTTTTGCATTACAAAGATGCACAGTGCTGGCAATTTTAAACCTTCATTTATTCCATATAAAGAGATAAAAAGCAGAAGTGTCACAGATAAATGCTCAATAAATGTTTTTCTACTAGGTAAATGCAATGTTTTCTTTGGACTAAAATCAAGGATTTACTCACTGGTGTTGTTGAATCATGTATTTATATCACCGGGTGTCCAGATTTTAGTCTTTGTCAATGATTTGTTACCCTAATGACATCTTTCCATGTCTCCATAAGAGGAAAAGAAATTTGTAGTCATATCACACTATAATATATATATATATATATATATATATATATATATATTTATATATAGTAACTCATTTGTTTTTCTTTTACTCTTCAAGTAACATGAAAACTTCACCAGACAGATATACCCAATAGAGCATTTGGATTTAGTGGCTTCAGGCTTGCTGTAGGTCATGATTCACTAAAAGCTGGAGTGAGGGTGAGAAAGACGTATTCAGAGCTTGAACTAAATCAATAGGTACAGCTCCTACATTTCTCCCTAATTGTTTTGGTTATGAATTGACAAACTGACTCCCATTAAAACCTCTTTATATCATGTACAAAAGTTTTCATTACAATTACAATCCACAGGAAATGACAGAGGTCTTCATGGTTCTCTTTCCTCTCCACTTACTCATTTTGTCCATGGATCACCAAGAGAGGCGATTTATGTATCAGGTAAAGCATAATTTAATTATAGATATACTATATAAAGACATAGAACTGCAAGAGGTGCACTTGGTATAACTGCCTATAAGCCCATGAAGCCTGAACATGAAAATATAAAGAAGAAAAACTTGTCCACTCCCTTTTTTATGTAATTTTTTATAAAACGTAAAAATAATGAGTTATATTAATAATAAAAAATAGGATTCCATAGTTTTTGGGGGTTTATTAAATCTTGGTGAATGAAATGTGCCCATATAGCAATCCACTGTTTGAGTGGTCCTCTGGATACACATCTAGAACCACCAAATAAATAGTACTGTTGGGGCATTTACGCATGTACTCGAATATAAACCAATCAAAATACAAATGAAGGTGCTCAATTGTACCTGAAAATACCAGAAAATGCTTTGACTCTAGTATAAACCCAAGGCATAACATGGGATCAAGCTAAAATTTAAAACAGTATTTAATAGAAATGGCAATACAGGAAAAAAAATAATTACATGGGGTCAGTCTATATACCTTTATTTCCTTCTTTTTACAGGTGAAAGTATTTTGTACTTTTCAATTGGTTATGATAAGACATTTGCTCACAATGGATCATTTCTGGCAACCAGTGGATGGCACTGTGTAAAGTTTGTACCAAACTCTGTCTCTTGTCTACAGTGGAAAGAGGTTGTTACACATTTTACATGAGGACACCAGTGCCATCTACTAGTGTAAGTGTAAACCAAAATTCATGACACTCAAAGGAAACAAAACTTGGTTTATACTCAAGTATATACGGTAGCTACAATATATAAATTAGAAAATGCATCTTATTTACCCTTTTGCTGACCCCACTTGACATCTTAATAACAAACTTAACAGGAAAGAGATATAACAATGCTACTAGTTTAGATGAACAACCTTAAAAAAAGAGTGTATGATACAAATACTTTAGATAAGCTTTTCTCAGCATTTTTACTCCAGTGGAAATTGCTTTCAGATTTATGAGAAACCCTGCTAAAAATTAATTATTGGCCAGTGAGAAAAATGCATTGGTTATAAGTGGGAATATTGCCCCTTGACAGTTGTGATCAGAAAGGCATTACAAGAAGTTTAAAAGACTAAAGGTGCAATAACCACAGAAGTAAACAGACACTAATAAACTGGATTCAAATCAGTAGAGAGATAAATCTACTAGGTATAAAATAAAATAAGTCCTTTACTGATCTAATACCACTAAATGTATGCTGGTTTTTGTGGGTTACTGCAGTTTAGGCTGTTCAGTTGAATATATCTGGTGGTTTATCATTCTCTACAATAAGGATTTGGAATTTGTGGGTCTCTTAGATTGTAAGCTTTTCTGGGCAGGGTCCTCTCCTTCTGTGTCACTGTCATCTGTCTGTCATTGCAACCCCTATTCAATTTACAGTGCTGTGTAATATGTTAGTGTTATATTAATACAGGAAAATATTTATTAATATTAATAACAAAATTGGAGTTTTAACTGTTCTATTGAATGTCTGGTGGTTTATCATTCTTTGTAGTTCTCTTCCTTGGCTTCCATTTCACCTTAGAATCAAAATCAAGCTCCTGTGCTTTCCCTTTAAATCCCTCCACAGTTCTTGTCCCACTTACCTTTCTGACCTGATAGAAAAATACTCCCCAACCACTCTCTCTGCTCCTCCAATGACCTATTAATCACTTCCTCACTCATAACCTCATCATACACACGGCTCCAAGACTTCTGTAGAGCTGCCCTGACTCTCTGGAATGGTCTCCCCCATCCTATCCGGCTTGCTCCTACTTTCTGGTCATTTAAAAAAGCACTCAAAACCCATCTTTTTAAACTAGCCTACCTGTCTTTCTCTGTCTCCTAAAACTGTCACTACTTCCCACCACTACATATCTCCCCTCCTATTGTGGGATACTTCCCCACCTCCTAGATTGTAAGCTCTTCAGAGCAGGGTCCTCTCCCCCTTCTGTGTCACTGTCTGTCATTTGCGACCTTCATTTAATGTACAGCGCTGCCTAAAATGTTGGCGCTATATAAACCTTGTATAATAATTAGGCTTGCGTCTTCTTTACAGGGACTTTTGCCTCTCTCTGGAATGAGTGTGCTATGTGACCAAAGAGATAATGGCTATACAATTGAAATCAGTGGTGAGTATTTAAACCTTTATTAGATATATCTGTATTAGCAATCGTTAAACTAGAAGGTCTGTACCTGAAGATTATATAAAATAGAGATAATTCTAGCTATGGCCAGATGGAACAGAATTATGCCCAGCATGAGACAAGAAAGATTGTTCTTAAATCAGGGGTGTCCTATTGCTCTTATTCTTCCACCTTATATACAGAACTGTATGCAATATATAGGAACTTAACAGCTATAATTAGAAATAATCTTTGACATCTCAAAAGTCCAATCCAATGTAAAAAACATTACCAATGTAATGAAATCTGAATGCTGTTTGATGGCCACTATGGCTCATATTGTTAATTTCTTTTGTAAACACAATTAGCTTCTGGACAGGCCATAAAGTAAGTAAGATGATGTAGAATTATTATTTTGGTATATTGTTTGCAGGTCCAATGATAGAGCCAAGGAAAGTGTCCTGTCTCAGCTCCAGTGAGAGGAGTCTGTGGATTTCAGCTCTGCAGGATCACATCCAGGCAGCCAACAGCCATTACCCTCCAGCCTCTCCTTCAATTAGCATCTTGTCTTATTTAGTAAGTTTAAAGATATTGCACCATCTTCAAAACATCATGGGCCTGATTTATTAAAGCTCTCCAACACTGGAGAAGGTAGACTGCCATTTGAGAATCTGGGTGATCCAGGATTAAAAATATTTACAAAATATTAGCAAATTATTTTAGGAATTTTATTCCAGGTTTGCTGTATCATCCAGGTTCTCCCATGACAGTTTATATTTCTCAGCCTTGAAGATCTTTAATAAACCAAGCCACATTTGTTTATCCAATACCTGTAAAGTGAAGAAATAATCTTTAATGTGACTGAAAGTTAAAGAATAGACATTTCCCATGGCACCCCTCAGAGCAACGGTGGCATCTAGTGGTAATAAACAAATATTACCACCTAATCTCCCCCTTTTTGAATTAGGCAGCTGTGCAAATGTATCTTTTATTATTATTACACAGTATTTATATAGTGGAGACATATTACACAGCGCTTTACAAAGTATATAGTCATATCACTAACTGTCCCTCAAAGGGGGTCATAATCTAATGTCCCTACCATAGTCGTTTGTCTTTATTAAAGTCTAAGGTCCCTCGGTATTTAAAGTCACCAGAATAAACTGACCTCTTTAGAAATAGTCCACACTGAATAAATAAAATGCTGCAGTAATTTCTACTGCAGCAGGGTATACAACAGCATTGTCAGAGATCAGAACTGTTCCTGACCAATGAGAGATCATACAGCTGGGTGTATTCGGGACTCATTCTAATGGCTGTTTTTCCATGTCTTGTGATCCCCTTCCATACTATCGTATACCCTGCCACTGTGTTGCTTCTATTTTCTTGTGCTCATGCAGGACCAATATAGTGAATTGGATGGCCTATGAGAGACCTCTAGTGGAGAAAGTTGAACTAAAATTCTACTTTCCAAATTTGGGATCAGGCAGGACATTGTTGCAGAAAGGGGCAGGCGGTGTCCCTTCTTCAGTAAGCATTTCTTTCCTGTCTGATTGCCGTCCTCTTCTTTTCTTTCTTCTGGGGCATATTCCCACAAGCCCTCTTGATTTCCCAGCAATGTTGGTGACAATATCATGTTCAGGGGTTTGACATTTTTTTTTTTAATTTTTTAAAACTGAAAGTCATAGACCAAAAATAGTTCAAATTACAGCAAAGGCAAAATTACCTCAAAAGTCTGACGTCAAAAGTTGATATTATTAGTCCCCGATAGGGATTATTGGCAAACATTTAACCAAATTTGACTGCTGGGAAAATAAACTGACGTCACAGTGGAGAAATTTCTTAGAATCTCCACAACTATCACCAATGCATTTTGCCAGAAACAGAATTGAAACTTCTTCTTAGCTAAAATTTTGAAGAACTGTTGGAATTAGTTGAAAGTATTTACATCCCCCCACCACAACCCCAACACCAGGCAGCATGGTCGTCTCAGAGGTCTGGCCTTGGCAGCAATAGGTCCCAGGTTTGAATCTGGACCAGGGACACTATCTGCATGGAGTTTGTATGTTCTCCATGGGTCTGCTCTGGGTACTCAGGTTTCCTCCCACATTCCCAAGGACAGCAGACATACAGACGACTCTTAGATACACACGGGGAATTCCGTGCTTGCTCATGTGCTGGAGGGAGGCTTAAAGGGGGGAGGGGTGATTTGCATGACTTGCAAGAGAAATCTTTTGCTAAACACAGCTGAGGTTGTGGGTGATCTTAAGAGCTGAGCTGATCTGTAACATCTTGTAACTCTTTAATGGCTAAGACAAACAGTTATTTCTTTTTGCATATTGAAGCACCGCTTGCTCCAGAAGTTAATGAATGTCTAGGCTCCATAAAGTTTTTTTCTTTTTGCTTTGTTTGTGATTAACTCACAGTGAGGATTTTATACAGTAATTGACTCCTCACTGTCTAATAATACGTTGAGACAAACATCTGTCCTAATTGCATTTTTTAAAATATTGTACATGTTCTGACTTACATACAAATTCAACTTAAGAACAAACCTACAGTCCCTAACTTGTATGTAACCCAGGGACTACCTGTATATGACTATGGTAGGGACATTAGAATAGTGAAGCGCTGCATAATACGTTGGTGCTTTATAAATAGTAGGTGATGGCTATTTTTAAAATTTTATACTTCCATGCATATTTAATTTTGTACTGGCGTGTCTTTTTGATAATGCTAATAGTTTTGATTAGCCCCTTTAAAGCAGATTAAGTTTTAAGCATTGCAGCTAATATCATCCTTTTTGTCCCTCTATCAAGGTTCCATGTGACCAATTGTGGAAGAAGAAGGAGCTAGCGAGGTATCTGACATCCTGCCCCATCCTGAATTGGGAAGGCAAACCGATTCAACACATGGGTAGTGCTATCTACCTGTCTGCAGTGAGAGCAGCTCATACCATTGATGGTGTAGGTCACCGTGATATAAATGATTGATTAATCTTATCTGTGTAAAAGGCGTTATTCTAGATCAGTGGTCGACAACCTTTTCGGCCCTACGGATCACTAAATGCACAAAATCCGAACTGCACATGCGCGGGGAGCCGTGTGTCACTAAAAGGGAAGTAACTAGAGACACAACCTGCCCACTACCCTGATCCTGCGATGGGAGAATGAGTGGGTTGGGTTTATACGGGGAACATGATCCGCGGCTCTGGCTGATGCACCCTCCAGTGGGGTCTGTCTCCTGACCCCACTGGGGGGCACACCAGCCAGAGCTGCAGACCACTAAAATTTTCTTATGGACCGCCACGGGTCCGCAGACCACTGGTTAGCAACCACAGTTTTAGATCCTGTGGAACATGTAAATGGACATTCTTAGATTTGGGCCATACTCCCTATGGCCTAACAAAAAGGTCAGGGTCACATCCTCAGTATATACCTTGTGCTTAAAAAACTGAAGAGCATATTTCTGCATCGTATTATGATGAAATTAATTTAATATAATCTGTAATCATCTAAGTCCTATAATGTCCCTATAATGTGCAGTTCATACAATTTCTGGTGTGATGTTTTGGGTTACTGAATATTATTGGGACTAGGGGTTCTGTGCGAAAAAGTGACGCATTAAGTGCTAGAAGGGAAGTGAAGGAGATTTGACGCTTTCTTCTTGCATCAAATATACATTGCATTAAGGGCAGTTTTTGATAAATGGTGGCCCTGGGGAAGAGTCAGCTGAGGGAACCTCTTGACTGAAATACTGCAGGTGGTCTGACACGAGTAAGGTAGGGATTATCTGCTCTGCGTTTCCTTCTACTTTTCTGATTCAAATCACCAGTTTAACAGATTATTGAGTGAAAGTTCTTTGGGGTAAGGTCCTCTCCTCCTCCTCTGTCACTGTCTGTATCTGTCATTTGCAATCTCTATGTAATGTACAGTGCTGCAAAATATGTTGGTGCAATATAAATATGTTTAATTATAATATTATTCTTTGTGCCCCAGTGTTAGTGGGGGAATAGGGGCCCTGTGTCGGTGTGGTCAATGGTACCCCTGAATGTGTGAGAGCTCTGGTTTTACAGAGGTGTATTTATAAATTATTAATATTTAGTCACCTGTTAGGCCAGGATTTCACCACTTTTAGTAGCTTGGTGCAGCATGGTTTGCTCTGTGGCTCTGTGTTTAGCACTCTTTGCAACAATAATTCACAGGTTCAAATCTCAGCACCCTTAGCAAGGGTTTTTTATGTTCTGTGTGTAGCACTTCCTCCCCCAGGAAGGGGCTGGATATTTCCGGTTCTCTGGACTATGCCACTTACTCTGGTCTGGCTCAATACACCAATGGAATGAATTTATTTATAAAGGGGTTTAAGAGGTGAACAACATAATAAAAAATAAAGAGCATTCATGAGTCAAACAGTTCACCTTGGAAAAAGGGAAGAGGAAATAAATCCAGTTCTGACCTGAACATATACCGATCCCTCTCCCTCCAACAAGTCAATGTAAGGATAAGGGCAAAGGGAAAAAAAAGAATCAAAGCCACCAGCAGGCAAACAGCTAACAGGATTGAGTTCCAAGGCAGGAATAGGTTATATCCGACACTCCAGTTCCTATAGGCCAGCAGAAATTTGATGAACGCAGAAGACTGCTGTTATCAGTTAAGAAAAGATTCTTCATATAACAAGCAGTACCTATCTGAAGGGCCACAGCCACCTGTTCCACTTTGAAGGGTTTCTCAGTCTCACAGCAGATGCACTAGTTTCATTGCTGCTGCCACTTGAATCAATGCCTTACCTCTTGCTGCCCTCCTAATCAATGTGCACAGGCTGGGCTGGTTCTCCACTGGAGAGTCTCTCCCCTCTCTCTTTTCTCCCTGAGAAACTTCTTGCCCCCCCCTACAAAACGGTCCCCCAGCCCCCTCTCTCCATGCAACAGGTTCCTTCTTTCTTTTGTTCCCTCTCCATGCTGCCATCTAGCGGTGGTTTAGGCACAGTGTCTTCATATAATATTATAACATTGCTAAAAGCATTAACCTTAAAGTATTTAAAGGACATAAACACATCTGCTGCCTTACAGGGGCTACATGTGTCTGTGTGGTTTTCCTCAGGGTACTCTGTTTTTCTCCCACATTCCAAAAAACATGCAGTTAATCGGCTTCCATCAAAAAGTTGTCTTTAGACTAACTTAATGACATATGACTATAGTTGGGACATTAGATTGTAAGCCCCCTTGAGGGACAGTAAGTGACATGACAATAGACTTTGTACAGTGCTGTGCAATATGTTGGTGCTGTATAAATACTGGATAATAATATTAATATATATGGAGAATATATATTATTTACTACTGTGATTGCTCTGCTGTTTTAATAATTGGCCACTAGGTGGCAGAACGAGTCTTCATTTTATATGTATTGATAAGAGCTCTGAATGGGACAGTTTTGAAGGAGAAAACAGAATAAGTGATGGTTGAAAAAATTAAAATTGCACCCTAAAGGATTTTGTTCTATTTTAGCCCCATTTTTAACTTTACTTACTTATGTTTTTATTCTATAGGGTAAATCAATTAATTTTCAACAGCATTTTCTTTTTAATACATACTTCTATGCTCCTTATAATGCATACTCTGTACTGCACTTCTTTGTAAGCTTTAAACTCATATCTATATACATTAGGCCTGATTTAATGAAGCTCTGCAGGACTGGAGAAGTCAGACTATCATGGGTAACCTGGATGATCCAGAATGGATCTGATCCAGGACTGAAGACATTTGACATCTGATATCCAATTACAGGTAGTCCCCGGGTTACATACGAGATAAGGACTGTAGGTTTGTTCTTAAGTTGAATTTGTATGTAAGTCGGAACAGGTACATTATTTTATTAAATGCAATTAGGACAGATGTTTGTCTCAACATATTATTAGATAGTGAGGTGTCAGTTACTGTATAAAATCCAAAAAAACTTTATGGAGCCTAGACATTATATAACTTCTGGAGCAAGTTGGGCTTTTTATATGCAAAAAGAAACAACTGCAGAGTTTGTCTTGATCATTAAAGAGTTACAAGATGTAGCAGAAGAGCTCAGTCCTTAAGATCTCCACAACCTCAGCTGTGTTTAGCAAAAGATTTCTTCTGCAAGTCATGCAAAACTCCCCCCCCCCCCTCCATCAAGCCTCTGTCCTGTACACTAGGGAGCAGGGAAGCCTTGTTCCTTACTAGGAGTCATCCGTATGTCCTTATCACGGGGACTACCTGTATTTTTATATAATCCATTCCACGTTTGCTGGATCACAGGTTCACCCTTGAAAGTCTATCGTCTCCAGTCTTGCAGAGCTTTAAAAAAACAGGCCCATTGTGTTTTAGCATTGACACTCTCAGATTTCAGACTAAAACCACATTTGCAGTACCAAACAACCAGAATGCGTGACTTCCCTATATTATCAGAGTTATATCAAACTATGACTTCTGTGTTTTATTTTGGTTTTAGAACTCAGTAATAAATTGTACTGTGTACGGGTTTTATTTGCATGTAAAATTACATTTTTTTCTTATTTTAAAGGATTTTGAGGATCGGATTTTGCTGCTGTTTATGGAAGATCTAGTTTTCCTCTCTGTCGATCCCGACAAAACAACTGTTATGCACCATGTAAGTTTTTTTTGAAGGTGTTGCAATATTCTCAGAACTTAAAATGATACTAAGGCATCTGTTTTTTTCTAATAAATAAACCTCCCTTGACCTGTTCAGCATTGGTCAAGCAATAAAAATTACAAAGATGCCCAAAACATGAGGGGTCGAATTATAAATCAGTGAATCTGATATTCAGCCTGTATTCGTTCCCTTCCCTGGATGTCAGTGTCATATTGATGTTTTATCTCTAAACAAGCCTTTCTCAACTGCAATATTGTTTTTCATAAACTTATAGTGCCAACATATAACGCAGTGCTGTACTTTAATTAGGGGTAGCAAATGAAAGACAGATACAAACAATGACCCAGGAGGGCCCTTACTTTGTATCCCTGAGGAACCCCTTAAATAATTAAAGTACTCACTCAATAATTCAAGTATCCTGGTAGATATTTTACCTACAGCCTATGGTACATTAACAAGTTTATTTTATGTACTTGTATTTATAAAGCGCCAACATATTGCACAGTGCTTAACAAAGTCCAGTCTCATATCACTAGCTGTCCCTCAAAGGGGCTCACAATCTAATGTCCCATCATAGTACTATGTCATTAACACAGTCTAAGGACAAATCTCAAAGGGAAGCCAATTAGCAATTCTCAAAGACAATTGGGCTGTCAAAGACAAGACAATTCTCAAGGGGAAGCCTTTTGGAACATGGGAGGAAATCTAAACCCAAGGGAGAACATACAAACTCCATGCACATGAGTGACCTGGATGAGATACGAACCTGGGACCTAATGCCGCAAAGGCCAGAGTGCTAAGCTCTGAGCCAACCATGTTAAGAAGCTTGAAGAAAGTTTTAAATAAAATAATAAGTATTCTGGCATACCTGGTCAGTGTAGGTAGGAGATACATCCATTATTGCTCACAGCCCAAAGAACCCCTAGAAAGCTCTAGAAGCTTCCACGAAGCCCTGGTTGAGAAACATTGCCTTAAACTTTTAGTCTTTTTGCCTTTATACACCCAAACCTTTGTATTTCTGATTACAGTCATGCCTTAATTGTTTGTTGAAGACTCCAAAAAACTGACTATGTCTGATTGTATTTTCTATTGTGATATTAGTATTTTGTACAACAATAAGGTTCCTTATCTTACTGTTTTAGTTTTGGGAACTGAGATTTGTGTGTATATTACAGGGTACCCTGCCATTGAATGCTATTCATATTGAAGGAAGTCTATCTTGGAATGGAAGACTTGAATTCCAAATTACAGGCAAGTCTATATTTTCTTCTGCATTTATATGCATTTATCAATAAATCTGTTTATTATAAATAAATCTGTGAGTGTCTTATGGTCAATCACATTGGGTGATTTCAATTTTAGACTTAGCAATGGCACAGTTCTTAATTACTGGCAAATACAAGTATACACACAAATGCGTTTAACTGTTATAAGCCTATTCGTAACAACTACAGACTGAATATTGGAGCATGTAAATATGTTTATATTTTGATTTGTTTTAACCACCCGACCGTTAAACCCGACCTTGGTTCGGATTTATCGATTTTGCAAAAATCTTTAAACCCGAACTTTTCTCACTGTTTAAATCCCCTCACTTACCTGGTCCCCACTGCAATGATCTGTTCTTTTCCAGTGTCGATCGTTAAAAAAAAAAATACTCACCTTCTCCCCGCAGCTCCTCCGGACACGTCTTCTGTCTTCTTTCTTCATCCGGCAAGTGCAGTGACGATCTATTTTTTTTATTTGTTAAACTTTTTTTTAAAGATTTTTTTTTTATGTTTTATAAAAAAAATGTATTAATAAATTTATAAAATTTTGGACATATTTCGGTGAGTTATGTGGTAATTCGGTGAATTATAAGTAATTATTGAGTAATTCAGTGAATTATAGCCTACAAACTAAAATAAATTTTGGAAAAAAAAAGTTTGGAAAGAATTAGAACACCCGGCATTCACGTACGCGTCCCTCGGCGATTCCTGATGATGTCCGTGCGTGCGCCCATCAATGGGGGTCGTAGCGGGAAATTCAAATATTTTGTATTGGATTCAATACAAAGTCCTGTATCCAATCCAATACAAAATAATACAAAATATATTTATGTGGTTTTGTCCATAGGTATGTGACGTTGGACTGTTGGACACTAGGCAGGTGTTTTAGAAACATATATTACAATACAGTAAGGTGGTTAATAAACATTTGTATTAACAAAAGATACATACTGGATTGTGAATGAATACATGCCTTTAAAGTCCTAAGGTAATTTACCCTGGTATATAAAAAAAATTGCAAGGGATTTGTTTGCAAGGGATGTGGCATAGGTCGAACAAGGTAATAAAATTTTAGGAACGTCTTTTGGTTTTTAAAGTATTTGCACAGTACAGGTAGTCCCTGGGTTAAGAACATCTGACATACAGACGTTTTCTAGATACCATTGGGGCTTCCCTGCTCACTGGAGGAGGGGGCAGTTTGCATGACTTGCAGAAGAAATTTTTGCTTAACACAGCTGAGGTTGTAGGTGATTTTATGGGGGTGAGCTCTTTGTGCAGCACCTTGTAACTCTTTAATGACCAAGACAAACCTGCAGTTGTTACTTTTTGCATATCAAAGCACAGCTTGCTCCAGATGTAAATGAATGTCTAGGCTCCATAAAGTTTTTTTTTTTTTTTTGCTTTGTTTGTGATTAACTCACAGTGAGGATTTTATACAGTAATTGACACCATGCTGTCTAATAATATGTTGAGACAAACATCTGTCCTAATTGCATTTATTAAAATAATGTATCTGTTTCGACTTACATACAAATTCAACGTAAGAACAAACCTCAGTCCTTATCTCGTATGTAACCCGGGGACTACTTGTAAATGAATTTTTAGCGCTTTCCTCCCATACTTGGTACAAACCATAAATAAATCGATGTATGCCTACACATAAAACAATTAGTGAAGTAGATTTTTACCCAAAATCATTCAATCCATTTGTGTCGAGGAGTGATATAGCAGCCTGAAGATGAACATTTACTAGCTGAGGCTTCACTTACCTTTGAAATCCTGGTATTTGGATTCCTCTCTGATGTTCCTCTTAGATCCTATTCTTCTCATTTCTCAAATTTGTAATTCTAGCCATACACCTGGCAATGCTGAAAGTGTTCAACCAAATAAATGTGTGCAAGTTATGAAACCATATGCAGAATCTGACACCCAGAAACTTCCTAGTTTCAAGCAAATAGACAAATAAAATTGATGGTGAAATAAATCAAAGGTACCTCAATGCCATCTAAAATATATTTCTAATTGGTTCCTACTCTGAATTATGCATTTGGCATTAATGTATTTTTTTTCTCAATCAAATTCTTAATGATGAAGGATATGTGGAGGCCCCTGACAGTATATTCAAAATAAAAGAAAGAAATCGTGTCCCCAAGGTAGATCACAAACAAAGTTTTTTTGAGTTGAGTTCATAGAAGTCAGACTTTCATAGAGCTCGATGAAAAAAAAAAACAACTTTTATCATAAACAAAAATCTATACATAACAAAGAATTTGAAAAACAGGTAGTGGCGTATCTTGTTTTACAAAGTAAATAATCAAATTTTTACAATAAATAAGTAGTATAGTATATCACCCCCTTGAGGATATCTCTTGTGAGTAATTCATTTTAGTAGCGGGGCAAAAAGATTTTTTCATTGGACACGTTTTGCAGCATTGCAGCTGCTTCTTCAGGAATGAATATGTAATATCTTGGGAGTGCTTACAAGATACTGGCCATGAAACATCTTCATTTGGTGGCTCCTCATTAATCTAAATGGCTATTTAATGGACCTCAGTTCTGTGATATCCTGCTTGTGTATGGGCTGCTGACATCTGCTCCCATAAGGGTGTTGTGTGCAACGTTTTACAATCAATATCCCTTGGTCACAGGGGAATTTTAACCTTCTAATCTATACAATTAATTCCTGAGGAAGCAGCTACAATGTTGTGAAACACGTTGATTAAAAAGTATTATTCCCCCTCTACTAAATTAATTACTTGCAAGAGATATACTCTATGGGGGTAATATCCTATACTACTTATTTATTGTAAAATTTTAAATAATTTACCTTGTAAAACAAGACAAGCTATTACCTGTTTTAATATGTTTTGCTATGTGTAGATGTTTGTGTATTGTTTATATTTATTTTAGTTGCTGTTTTTAATCATGTAGCCTTTTGAAAGCCCCACTTTTCTGAATACTCTCGTTCGAAAAAAACTTTGTTAATGATGAAGGAATATACAGGGGGTTGCAGATGTAGCTTACCTTGTTTCCCCCCTATTATTTTCTGCCAAAAACAATACAAAATATTTTAAAGTTTATCTACATATAGTAGAGGATTTTCATCAACAAACAAAAATTTCCTTTTAAAACCCAATAAAGACATATTATACATAGATATAGAAGAAGTAAAAGGTACATAGCTTATTGCACCCACCTCCTCTTCCTACAATGTTGGTATCATCAGTATCCCACAGAGGGCAAGCAGCTTGCATTCAACTTCAGTGTACAATGACTGATGAAGGAATATTTGTTCCAGGATACAATTTTAATAATGAGCCCAAATCATTCCATTAGTCTTTTTACATTGGTGTCAGCCCCTAGAGGGCTCCCCTGGCTTTACAGACAATAATATAACCAAAGCAGAGATTTCACCAAGAAGCATAACTTTTATTTTTTTCTGTTTAATAGGAAAATGACCTCATGTTGTGTCAGCGTGGGCATAGAGCATATACAGTCACATACAGAAATTCCATCATCGGTAGTTAGCAGAGATCATGCACATTAGAGATTAAACACTTTCTTTCAGAAATAGCGGGCTGAGGTTTGAGGTGCTATGTTGTTTCCCAAAAGTGTATGGGTTTTATTTAGTGTTTTATTAGTGTTTGAACATGTTTTTGCTTTTCATATTGTTGATTGTGTTTTTGTAATATTTATTACTTTATTATTAATTATTTATTACATGTGCTTTGAAATCCCTCCCTGAAGCCATCCCTACATATATAAAAATATGCAGACTACTTACTTTAATTGCAAAGGGTCTTTAAACTATTTAAATTACTTTTCTTGTCCAGCAGTGAATAGTCCTTCCTGGACTTCTTATCTTCTTTATTTGTACCTATACTATGGCATTGTTAATGCTGCAGATCCAAGAGAGGGAAGCAGTTTGGATTTTGTTTCTCTGATGGAAGCAGACTTATTATTTGATTGAAGGCAAAGTCTGCAAATATTCCGCTATTCCGCTTCCGCTAAATATTCTTATCTCCAAAATACTCAGGTATCCTAGTTATCTGGAGTGTAGTCTTTCCGAGTGTGCTGACACCTCCCTTAACCTCCTCCTTTTAGCTGTGGTTGGCATGATTTTGAAAAAAAAAAATATAGGTAAATAGAAATAGGAATTGAGTCAGTCTATCATTATCTTTACTCCTCCCAATGCTCAGCACTGTAGATGGTGTAGATGTGTTGGGTTGTAGTGGAAGTTTTGGCACAGGAAGAGTATCTGATACTATGGACCTATGTGAGTGGTCTAATGGAGGTCAGGTGTGATTGGTCCAGAAGTGGCAGTATTTGGGCACAGACAGGGCTGCTGTCTAGGGTGGTGATGCTATGTGTTTAAGAGACTTACTGGTCATGTGTGGAGGATGTGCCTATGTGTAGCTTTGCTGTAATAGACAGGAAACCAAATAAGACATGAGATCTGACCAGGCAAATAAAAATAGACATTTGCCTTTCCTCTGCAATCTGTTTTTCATTTTGAAGTTTTACACATTTTATTTCTTCTTTACATCTCTTGTTATTTTCTTTATATATTTCAAATGATGGACTGGGAGGGAATATTGTCCTCAATGAACACAGAACAGAAATGTTTCAAGTCTGTTCTACACAATTACACCGCAAAATATATTCCCATAGGCAATATGTTGAAAAGGCTAAAATTAAATTAGGTGGCTCACAGCTAATGTTAAAAAGTTAAAAATGGTAAAAATAAGAAAGGCGAAGGTATAAAAATGAAGTATTATCCACAAGTCAAGGAGAGCCTCATGCATAGAAAATTGAAGTTGAATGTTTTTTCTTGTTTTTGCTTCCTGTTCACAACTTACATTAAATGAAATCATATTACGGAATAATCCAGTATTTGATTTTAATGTTTCCATTGTTTATGATACCCAATGAAAGCTACTACAGAAGGTATTACTATTAGACAAAAGGGATAAGCGATGTCTATTTTGTCAAATACCTAACTCCCTGGCAGCTTTTTAATTCACCTCTAAACTGTATGGTGCTTGCGGGGTCAGCTGCCTGGGGGGTAATGGCACGTGAAGGGGTTACATCACTCTTATCATGACTATAGAGGATTGCTGGCTTCATGGAAGTCTGCCATGGAGCCGGCAGTGAATTTGGTGTCTTCCTAGGGTGCAGCGATGATAGCAGGATTACTGACCTTGTAGGTAAGTATGTGCTATATTCAACAAGTATGCCGTGCATATTTGCTGGTTATGGCAAAAGCTCAGCACCTGCCAAGGAATTTAGCTCTGCTTTAAGGTTTAAGTTCACTTTAAAATGTTCCTCTTTATTGTATCACTATTTCAAATCTATAATAGGAAATATTAGTCTTCATTTATATTTGGAGCTCATTTTATTTTGCAATATGTAAATTATGTTTTTGTAATGTTTTTTTTAGGTGATTTGATGGAGCCAATCCTAATTTTATGCTTGACACCAGAAGATTACAGTAAATGGATTTATTATCTACAAAAGGTAGATTATTCATTTAAATTATGTATGTTTTGTATTCTGTTTGAAAGACAATGAAGCCCGTTAAATCAAGTTTTATGTTTTGGCTATAATATTGAATTAGCTGAAACTTCTCTCATGGTTTATTGCCAGTTGTGCCTTAATGCCAGGGAAACTGGAAATATATAGGGAATTAATAAATCAAATAATCATTAAAAAATTCTCAGCTTTGAGAAGGTTTAGAATCTCTGTCCTAATTATTTTCTGTGTTTATGCTAACAAAGTTTCACATCTCAGTGACACTGTACGTATCAAAGTGCCATAGGGTGTCAAAGAGACAGGAAGAGGGGATATCCTGCCAACCGCCACACAAACATGAATTCAAACTCAACAAAAACAGAAGTGTGTGAATAGCATTTTGTTTTCTTCTGAATAGAACTGGAATGGAAAAGTCTCAGAGAAAAAAAGATATCTATGACTACAGAAATATCTTCTTCTTATCTGACATCCTAAAATAAGCAAATCCTGCACTCAATCAACAAATTCAACTTTGATCATTTTTTTTAAATCCAGTCTACTATATATTGGTATTTTAAAGCCCTGGTGAAAGGGGAAGGGTGCTGAAATCTGCTGGATGTTTGGACCAGTGGTTTTATTGCTGTCACTGATATGAGATTTACCTTTTTATTATTCTTTTGGTGATCATTGCAATCGGAAGCGAAAATGTGCTTTTTTTGTTCATAAATAGCTATCCGGTGCAGAGGATAAAAAACACAATGAAATGTAGACTTTTTGTATTATTTTATACAAAATTGTCATCATCTTAAAAACACAGTAACAAGCTGTAGATCCCCCACATGGCTGCTGTGACAGAAAGCTTAGTCTGGGAATTTAAAGCACTTAAAACTAGATTGTCATTTTTCCTTTTTTTGAAATGCAGCATTTTTGGTTTAGTGCATTTTGCATGACTTTTATATTGTATTTCAATCAAAATATTCTCTGTGTTTTAGCCACAGCAAATCCACTGCGGTGTTGGCTTGCATCCTCTGCCGTCTGTGCCGCCCAAATATCGAAGATAAGAAGAAGAAGTCTGGAAAGTTACCGCTGTTACAGTCTTCCTGGCCAAATGTCAAAGTATAATCAACGTCAGCAGAAGAGGAAACCAGCTGGAGGAGTCACCCCGGGTGCTCTGTCTGTATTCTCTCACAGTATACATATATGTGTGCCTGTACTATAAGGGTAAATTGTGTGACAAAAAATGAAAAAGGAGGACGTGGAAAAATAAAATATTTAAACAATAGTCAGGAACAAAGAATTATCAAGAAAATGCAAATAAGCAAGAAGATGGAACCAGAAATAAAAAGTGATCCTCATGTCTGTGGCTTCCTGACTAATCTTAGCTAGAAAAAGGTGTCAGCTGAGATAAAATCAACAAAAAGTAACAACAAAATTTAAGTAATCACTTTAATATTTGGTGCAGCTAAAGGATTGGTAATTAGGTGATTTTTTTTAACTGGGTTAATTTTAGCGGACTCCAACATTTGTATGAGGGAATTTCCTACAAAAAGTAATTACCACTAGCTTGGAAAAGATTGCTGCTTTCACTGTGTCCATTGTGAAAAGATACGCTGGACTGGGAGAATCATTGACTACAGCAGGGCTATTAGAGGCAGTGACCAAAATCCTATTAAAATTAAAGTGATGGGGTGGGTCAAGGGGGTCAATGATATGTAAGGGCCATGCAGATAGCATTTACTTTCTAGGAAGAAGGGACGCCTTTCAGAGGCAGTATGTGGGAAGTCCAGAATAATATGTGTTGGTTCTAACGTGTCACCAAAGTCAGACTGAAGGAGACTGAACAGGAATTTCCAAATAAAGTATTATAAACACTAAATAATACCAAACTGCTGCTGTGCGAAG
The DNA here is from genome assembly GCF_032062135.1 of Pyxicephalus adspersus. Classification (NCBI taxonomy): domain Eukaryota; kingdom Metazoa; phylum Chordata; class Amphibia; order Anura; family Pyxicephalidae; genus Pyxicephalus; species Pyxicephalus adspersus. The sequence continues at coordinate 39,059,523 of NC_092868.1, read as the reverse complement.
CAACAATCCACACCGTAGGTCACCAGATTTGTATGTGGCTATGGCACAAATCTTCAAACAACAACCAAGTGACCGAAGGCTACTTGCCACTCTCAGGAACTGCTCCACAATTTGCTGTGGCTGCAGCTGAATGTAACAGTTGGTTCCCAATCCCTCCCATTCACTTAAGTGGGAGAAAATGAGACTAATTGAATGGCAGTAGAACATTGTGGGTCACCATTAATCAGAAAGGGCCCTAAAATCTTTTCTCACTTTTTTTTTATCTTTTAGACTGTGACTGCAGATATTAGTCAATTAGGTGATAAGGCAAATTGCTAGTAATCCATAGCAAGCAATCAGAACTTGTCTTTATTTATTGTCATGAATTTTGCTTTGATATTTTTTTTTATAAATACAATAAAACTGGTAGGGAGATAATTTTTTTAGAGTAGCTTATGATGGGTTACTGCACTTTGTATCTACTTACTGTATATGTTTACATCTCAGGAATCCAAAAACAACTTGCAATTCTAAACTTAAGGCTGCACGGATGATTAGAAATGAATTCCATGTAAATCACCAAATACAAAGAAAAAATTCATCTTGTATATGGGAGCTGTTTTATCTACAAAAAAAATTGTACTTATGTCCATCCAGCCCTAAAAATAACACGGCTGTGGCAGAAAACAAACTCCCGTCTGGTAGATTTTTTTTTTTGCTGTAAATCTGTAACACTTGCAGGCCTTGTCCCTTCCGCAGCCTGACAAGTGACTGGATACATACACACATTATATAGGTGGAACAATAATTGAACATAACAGCTTGTCGGGGGTGAGACTCTAAATGTGTACAGCGGTCCCCTAATGTCATTTGTAAATCTGCCATGGCAGATTGATGAACGACCCAATGGAAATGACTGGTGTGCACTCCTATGGAGGGAAGAACAGTGGCGTACCACTTGCTCATTCTCCCTCCTTCCCCTGTGTCTTTTGATACTGCCTGGAGTTTAGCTTTAAATGTTATTGCTGTTGAGAGAATCCACTTGTGAGTAAGCTAGAATCAAATTGATTCCAGTGTTTTACCAATGGAATGACTTCAAACTTTTGTCTGTAAAGCCATAGCCTTAATGCTTTGCATTATTGAACATAGGTTACACTGTGCAGGATTTTTACATGTTTGTTAGATGTTTTTAGAAGGTCCTATTTTAGATTTTGCACATCCAGAGGAATTTTATTGTAGCTATATCTGTTGTTTAATTTTGTTCTAAGGTCTGTGTTAATGTTTTAGATGTTTTTGTGTTCAGGTTAGTTATTTCTTTGTTATCATTCTGCTTTTTGCCATTAATGTTGTTAATGACAATTTGTTTTACATGCAATATTTGTGAAAACTTTGTAAAAAAACAAACAAAAAACTTAAAATAAATTTATTCTTGGAAATGTGGCTGTGTTTTCAAAAAAGGTTTTTTTTTATAAATTACATTTTTTGTACTGTTTTTTATTTTGCCAGGATACCTGTAAATCTTGTCTTTCCTTGTTCTTGCAGGGAATGAATAAACTGCAGCGTGCCTGCATGGGAGTTAAAAAATGTAAAATGTAGCAAGAAGTATTCTCTTAAATGTGCAGCCCAACAAACTCCTTGATGTGGACTGTCCCTATGGAATGCATGGGAATTTCAAATATGGGGAAACAATCTGTATAAACTAAGCCTTATAGCAGACATATTACCAAACGTTTTACTTTACATAAAGGTTAGACAATCCTTTTATGTAGAGTAAAAATTACCTTACTTTTAAAAAAAGGTGAAGCCCCTCCCCTTCTGTCTTTACCGCCATGGCCAGAAGAAAAAGACAGAGGAAGATAGTGGCAACCGGGACTTGCAGGGTTTCTTTTTAGTTTAGCTTTGCTTTAAGGTGCACTTATAGCATGCAAACAGGTATTCAATTTGTTAATATTTATATTCTTGACTATCAGCTCTTAAAAAAACTTAAAAATCACATATTTACCCAGTAATTCACACCCTTAATAGGTTGTGGTTATCACAATAAACCCAATGCTATATAAAACATATAGTCCTATTGTCATTTATTTTAGCACCTCTATGTCAAAGCTTGTCATCATGTGTTGGATGTTACCATTTTGCTGGGGACTCTATCACAGAAACAACTGATCTAGGATGAGTAGGTTTATTCTTGTACATAGTATAAGTTACAAAACCACCTTTTGGTGAAGGTGTATGATGATAATAACTAAACTTTATGTTCTGTTCTGTATTTTTTTCTGTCAATAAATCACATATAAAAATTCTGTAAAAACTCACCCTTTTAGAATCCATTACATCAAAAACTCATCACTACAACTCTCAGTCCCCATGACAATGCTTACTAGAATAAGTAGAGGGGATGAATCTTCCTGTTGGGGACACAGCCAACAACACAAACCTGACACGGTGGCAAACGTTTCACCATAGAATAAAAAAGACTATTTTGTGTTTGGATACATTTTAAAAAGAACTTCCCTTCAAAGTATTAGTAGTTTGTTCTTACTTTTTCCCTACATCTCAACTGCACTGGAAGTTCCTGAACTCAGGGCTGGAAAAAAGTAGAATAGCTGGACAACAGATTTTCTTCAAAAAGGTCCCTCTAGAACAGCCTCTCTCAACATGTTTAATATTGGGGAGGGGAGACCCTTGAAAAAAAACTTCTGTTTCTCTGGGAACCCCTGCTATAAAAACTTTATCCACAATACATTAGCATGGTGATTAGTAGGAAGAATGCCTCCTACAAAATGATGATGTGTTTCCTAAACTGACCTGAGAGTTAAAAATTGCTTGTTGTTTAAGGAACCTCTAGCAACCTCTGGAGGAACCCTGGATGAGAAACACTGATCTAGAGGTTCCCTTCTTCCGATCCCCTAAACACTGTTCTGGTTCACAATTTAATCTGCAGTTTTAAAAGAAGGACAAGAACAAAGGTACTGTGTGTTATTGTTATATTAGATATACAGTTGACAATCGAAAATCCAGCCATGGATAATCTGGGTCCTTCAGTTTTACGTCATGAATTTTGAATCGCATTTTCAATACAGGGACTGTAGTATACTGTTTGGCCACCTATGTTTTGTTGGCGCTGTTCTGCAGAAACAGCTGTTAGGTCTTGCTTGCTACACTAAATACACATTGAGACGTCCTTGCTGCCTGCTCCCTGGAACTGCCAGATGTCCGCGGGTGCTGCAAGAAGAAGGCTGACCTGTATGTGGAGGTAAGTATAATTTTCAAAAATCCAGAATTTTCGAAAATCTGGCACTCTTCAGGTCCTCATGGCCAAGAAAGTCCAACAATACTAAGAATCCATTTGTGACTTTATTTTGAAACTTATAGCTTTTTCTTTAATATAACAAATCAGTTTAAACTCACTTAGAGGAAGGCAGTCAATAAAGAGAGGAAGGAAGGACTCTGTGTCCCACCTGTTTTCTGGTATTGTGGTAGCATTCTTCAGAATCTGATTTTAGGCATTTTTTTTTTTTATTGGGGAAGTGGAGAAGTTTTCTTCAGCCTTGAACATTTCTCTATTTTATAGCTCTGAAACGTAGAACAAAAACAAATTGCACTTGTACAATGTACTTTGTCAGTAGAAATGCACAAATATGCTGGTTACATAAGTCATTAGATGATATAACCACCTATGGCTACAATTAAACAGAAATAATGTTCCACTTTTAAAAATATCCCATGAAATCCAAATGTCTCTTTGGAACTAGATTTTTATCAAGCTACCAGAGCCTTCACTTTTCACCCTTCCCCAGCTACTAGAGCAGATTTAGATAAAATCCAAACTGAACTTAATCTTCTCCTTACCTCTCAAGCTTTTTTATTTCATAAAGACAAACCTTACTCTATGTTAGCCAGTAAACTCAACAACTTGGACCCCTCTTCCCACCCACTTAAACTACGGACCTCTTCTGGCTCACTTACTAGTAACCCATCTACCATTGTTGACTTCCAAAAACATCTGTCCCAACTTTATAAAACATCATCCTCCTTCACGCAAGAAGAATTTAGAATTTTTGCTATATTGTTCCTTTTCTCATACTTTTACTATATTCTTATCCTTCCTCTGGGCTCACCCAAATGTTCCTTATTTTACTCTCTACTTACATCATATGATAGGAGTTATTGCTGTTTCAAATCTAACTTTATACTACTTAACAGCTCAGTTAAATCCACTCACTAAGCATCAGACACAAGCTAAGGTCTTTATGGGTAGCCTTTGAGACCTCTGAAGATCTTTACCCTAATTTCTTCAATCTCACGTGGCTCACTTTCCACTACCATCCCAAATTAACCCTCTGACCTCTTTGAAATTCCTATCTCCTTATTAGAAGTGCAATCCGCCATCAAAATATTAAACCCCTCTACAAAAAGCCAAGGCCAAATAGTTTTCTAGCCACCTACTATAAAAAATTCAGCAACTTCTTTGCTGGTCGAATTTTTTGAACTCGCCATGAGATGGGGCTACATTTTTGTATGATTCCAAATCTACGTATAGACTTTTCTCTCTGGTCCAATTTCCATCCAATATCTCTCATAAACATAATAGATAAGAAAATTCTTGCTAAGATTCTATCAATTCCCCTCAACTCAATCATGGAAAGTTTAGTACAAATGGACCAAGTTCGTTTCAACCTGCAACATCAAGCCACTAACAACACTAGACGTGTTATCATTCCCAATGAACTTGTCCATTGCACTGATCTTGTTTCTGAATCTTAAGAAGACATTTGCTTCCATCTCCTAGCCCTACCTATTTTAGGTCCTTTGGTTGTAGGGGTTGGCTCTATCTACACTGTACCAAAGAAGGTCTTGCCATCCCAAATCTAGCTACATAATACTTAACGGCTCAGATGAGTCTGCTCAATAAATATCTCGCATAAACTGAGACTAGCCCTTGTGACCTCTGAAGTTGACTACCTTATATTCTCTAGTTTCATGTGTCTCCCTGGCCACATCTGCCCCAATTTAACCCTTGCCACCCTTTTTTCACTAGTTAAAGCTTTGGGTCCCGTCTCTTTTTGTCTGACCATCTTTCTTTACTGGCCTTCCCCAATAACCCAGCTTTCCCATCTGGATTCTTTCTCTGACTTCTTTTTTTTCCCGGACTTGACATGACCAATATTAACATTTTAAACTCCATACCCTCTCTGGAATTCACTCATTCCTACAGCTTCATGAAACATACTCAATACCCACTTCTGAATATTTCTGTTATTTACAGTTTAGACATTTCATTCTTAGTATTCATTATTCTCCCTGTTTTCTGTTGACTCATTTGAACACTTATGCCTGTCAATCTCCAACTTAAAGGCATCAACTCTATCTTTATTCATTCATACTACTCTCTAAGTTCTTTTCCTCTCTTTCCTATACTCGCAACTAGGAGGGACTTGAGCTCTGCACTGGATCTGGGAGAAAATTTGTGTGAAATCTTTTTTCGTGGCTGTGCTTAGCTGGGATCTTTCTTACACATCTGGGGGAAATTCCCATTAGCCTTTTGGACCAAGGTTTACTGTTTATTCACAGTGCTTTAATGGGTGACCATTCTGAGAGATCCCTCTACAGCACTGCCTATTTGTAGACATTCCTCTCTCCCCATTATACAGTTTCATCTCATACAACACATCCTCACAGCGGTTAAACAATGCATCGCTGGTGCCTGACTTTCTTCCTGTCTTAATTACCCAAATTTAAGAGACAGGTCTCTTGCACATACACCCATAAAAAAACATATAGCTCTATTGTTCTCTTCCATTAATCCATTTCGGGTTTTTTGATCTCCATGGGTTCCTACTTTGAATGATCTCTTCTCTGAATCTAATTGTACCCCTAGCACATACTTCTTCGTACATATTTTTCTGATCCTGATATCCTTACTTTATCCTTCCCACTCTCCCTTCTTCCCCTCAGTGGTTCACTCCTCCCCCTTTCCTCCCCTTAGTCTTGTCTTTTGGTGTTTTAATTCTCTTCCTCTCAAGAGTATGTATCTGTAAACCCTTTTTTGGTTCCCTACACAGTGCCATCTTCTTCTTGGCCTGTGGCTTGTCAACCTTCATCTTCTCCTCTCCCCCTTTTGAGTGACTGAATGACTGAACGAGCTCCTGCACACCTGCATGGAAATTATGTCATCCTGGTCTGGCCAATGAAGATGGTGGAAGATCACAAGGAGGAAAAGAAGAGGGAAGAAGATGGTGGTGTCCTGCATTGGAATGGGCATAGGTGGGTATAATGTGGTTCAGTTCAGCTTTAAAGCTGTGACACTTTTCATAAATAAATAATTATGGGCTCATGTGGGTAATGGAGTTTTTATGTAATTATTATGGCAAAGTAGATACAGCTACATAGATCAGGAATCATACCTTGCTTTAAATCTTTTTTACTTAAGAATATGTAAATACATTATTGTGTATATTATTACCTATAATATACACAATAAAGTATTTACATATTTTTACCATATTCAGGCACTCTTTAAAGGCATCTGTACTATCACTTTTAATGAATTTTAACATTAAACAGTTAACTTTAAGTTAATCCTGATAAGCCACAGAAAAATGCTGATTGTCAAGGAACCAAAGGTTGTTCAGAACTTGCAATGCTGTAACTTGCAGTTAAAGAATAATTTGTCATTTGCTGCATTGTTTTTTTCTTCTTTTCATCTATATTTTAGATTTAACAGCCAAGCAAAGTTGAGGTATTTGTGGCATGCAAACTGCTATGCCAAAGTATAGTAACCTAAAGAAATCAATCACATTTCTTATTGCTTAAAGTTTAACAAAGCCATTGGTACAAAAATTACAAATGGTATGGTATAGTATGATTTTCTAAAACCAAGTAAATGTATTTAAATTTAAATTTTACTAGCATTTATTATTATTATTATTATTATTATTATTAATAAACAGGATTTATATAGCGCCAACATATTACGCAGCGCTGTACATTAAATAGGCAT
>NC_092868.1:39014617-39051520 GCF_032062135.1 Pyxicephalus adspersus | reverse complement strand
AGAGAAAAGAGGACCGGTCCAAGGACTGACCCTTGGGGAACACCAACAGGGAGGAGAGTGGGTGAGGAGGAGTTACCATTGAAAGAAAATTGAAAGGAGCGGTCAGACAGATAGGAACCAAACCAAGAGAGAGCAGTGTCACAGATACCAATGGAGTGCATGATTTGTATTAGAAGAGGGTGATCGACAGTGTCAAAAGCGGAGGAAAGATCAAGGAGAAGGAGCAGGGAAAAGTTGCCTTGAGACTTAGCTCCGATGAGGTCATTGGTCACTTTAGTAAGGGCTGTTTCAGTGGAGCATGTCTCTGTGTTATCTCTCTTTGTACATTTCAAATTGAACCCATAAATAATTTCATAAACTGTCACAAATTATATCCGTGACATAACAGGGGCATGGAATTAAATTCCAGGATCCTACACTAGATCTCTATAACAAGATTGCTGTAAGTACTCTTAAATTATAACTTAAGTTTTCTCATTAATCCCCTTCCTCCATCCCTAGCCTTCAAAGCTAATTTACCCCATAACACCATCTGCACCCCAATCCATTCGATTGATGTGGTGGAAAATAAAGCCCAGGGAGGCGGTTTTTATTGTTTCCCTACCATTCATTTTTTCTTTATTTCACATAGAAAATAAAATGCACATTACTAACTTACAGATTTATTTAAAGCCCAAAGCACATAGAGTATTTGAAAAAAGATCACCTATAGATTCTTTAAAAGAACTTAAAAAAATACAATAAAATTTTTTTAGCGTACACAACAATAAAACAGTTATACTTACAGTATAATACCAATATAATACATTAAATATAACAGATAAAACAGTGTTAAATCAATAAATAATAGCTTTAAAAATATACAGATTTTGGAAACAGCAAAAGTCACAAATGCACAAAACTGCAAATAAATGCACAAAAATGCAATCAAAAATTACCGCTATAATAAAATAAATAAACCCCTTTCTTATACCACCAACATGGGTTGGGATACCTAATGTGTGAAGTGTAAAATGTATTTACATATGTGCTTCCATTTTGTGTGTAATATATTGTTGTATATGCATGTATTTTCATAATTAGTTTGAATGGCTTTTTAAATACCATGTCGTATATTTTTTTCTACAATGTATATTTTATGAAAGTTTGTAAGTTCCATTAATTCCATTCCATTAACTTTCTCTCTATCGTGCAGTATATACTAATGATTCCTAGATCTGGCTTCAATACTTTTCATTGACCAGGAGCATGAAACATGAGTTACTAGAAAGTCAAGTTCAAACTTTGTTCCAAATAAGTATGTTATGAAGTACTAAAGGATGTAACACCCATTTTCCACAATATAACAGAAACTTTTGCTGGGAGAAATATGTAAAAAAAAATTTGCAAATCTAGCACTTATGGAGCAAAATCATATAGTGGCAAAGTGTATGCAATAATGTAAATGTTGCTTTCATGAGGCATTTTTATAATTTCTTTGTATTGTTATGTTATTATTAATATTGTTTCTATTGCTTTAGAATGAGGTATATGTGTATTGCATTGTATAGGGTAATTGTGCTATAGGTTCTTATTTAGTTGCGGAGTTTATGATTTATGAAGTGCTGAGTGAAAACTTCCCTGGGTATTTTCTGTCTATTCTAAGACCTTCAGACTGTAGTAAAGACGTCATGCTTCCTTTATGGTTCATAGAGACCACAACATTCTCCCTGTCACTCTTAGGGGAAATAAATTAGTAGGCATACTACACCCTATGACATTTATCAGAAAAAAAGAAGTGCCCACCAAGCTTGACCACACAGGACAGGTACACCCAAGCTCAGAGTTTAAAACAAACAGTGTATATAATTAAACACACACAGCATATGCACTGTTTTGAAGTCTTCAGATAGCTTATGTCACAAGTGATGCAACTGCAGATCTACATAGTGGTTATGATGGTGCATCTGGAGAGTCATAACAAGGAGAGCAAATATTTTTTTCTTTAACATAAAAGACCATCTAGTAGGAATAGAACTGTAGATTGTGGTTTGTTTAGCAAAGGATAAAGGGCAACATAGCAGTCAGGAAAATATTATTTGGAGAATGAGAAGCTTTTGATTTCAGCTTTTGGCTACATACACACGTGCAATGGTTCTTGTCCGATAATCGGCTCAGGGCCGATATTGGACAAAAATCTAGCGTGCATACCTCACTCGTCAAGCATCTTTCAAACGACCGTCCTGGAGGATCCACTGACGATAGACAACTAATGATCCTCATGGAAGTGAAGGGGGAGAGAGTGCAACACGGTGCCGCTCTCCCTCCCCCTTCATAGAGCAGAATGGTGCTGTATTTACAGCACTCATTCATACATCGTGCAATCGTTAGTTGTTGTTGGATCGTGAAAGATCCTTTCCAACGAAAATTTTGAACGCATGTACATAGTCTTTAGGCAGTCATTCCTTTAAAGTCAACATATGGTGCCAATAAACACTAATAATTAGATGTAATAGATAGGGAATATACCATCAGATATATTTTGAGTAGCTAAGAAAGTCTATAATTTAAGGTTGCTAATTGATACAAGTAACAACTTGAGCCTCAAAGTAATTACTCTACCTTGCTTCCCTTTATATTAGCCTGACCGTAAGTATGAGTTTTTCGATCTGTGACTAACTGACTTCCCATTTGATGATGCTGACATAGTTCTGGGGCTAACACCACTCGGTAGATCCAGCTGTATAACTCTAATGTTTATAATGATAATGATGATAAGTTGTTTATCAATGTGGTCAGCATTCTTTCCATTGGTCACCAATTTTAGACGGTGAGAGTGGAGTTTTCTGTTTTGTAGGCAGATGTAAGACACATAAATGTATTATTCTCATTATTCATAGATAATAATATCTGGCTGCCGATGTGGTCCCTGTAGCCACTTTTTCTGACTCTTAGTGATTTTTTCCTATGTCCTGTTTTGGAATGCTTGCTGGTTACTGATAAAAATAACCAAGCTCATAAGCTCGTAAAAAACTGTTGCTGATAACTAAAACAATGTCCACTATAAGTAAAATCTCTGCTTAATTTCACAGTATAAATAGGAATTTTAATTGTGATTCTTTTAAATGTTATCTAAAACAACAATGATGTACGTGAACTTCAAACATTGGAGAATATCACCCCACTGCAACCATTATTGGTCAAAAAACAACTATGAAGAACGTCTTGCCACAAAAATAGTCTCTGGACTGTATTCACCAGCCTAAGTTTCCATGGTTAGAATTCTAATGTTGTGTCTTCATATGCAATGATTTTCCTCTTAGTAATTAAAAGGCTGCCAGCTTAATGTTCAGTACTCCATCTCCATGCTCCTCTTCTGGATATTGACAGCTACATGTATCTCCATCATCTTTTACATTTATTGGAACAGTTGTATGATGTGGGACAAAATCTCCTGTATAAACAAATAATATTCATTATTTCTGCACAGAAAATAGGGAGAGAAATTATTTTTTTTTGTGATACAGGATTGTTGTATATATATTTATACATTTTATATCCTTTAATCACATGACCACACAGCTTAGGAGAGCTTTAATAAATCAGGCCCTAAGGCAGCACAGGTCTGAAATAACCCTAAGTCTTCAACTTACATGTCCCTACTTTGGTCAGATTTTCACTGCAGAAGACCAGCACTGAATGGTCCCCTCTCAAAATTGTTACTGTTGCAGAAATTGTGGAAATTCTCAGAATCAGACTGATTTTAAATCATAGCATGTAAGATTAAAAAGAATTTGAGATGTGGCTATTTGATACCGCACAGAACAAAGTCAGTAAATATCTTGGTGAAGTGGGAACAGCAACTTATTAGGTTTGGTGGAGTGTTGGGGAAGAGCATCCATATCACTGCAAGTTTGCTTCAATTGACTCTTTGTAGTCATAAGTACTTAATGGTAAACATAATCTATTACAGTATAATACTAAAGTGCTATATTCAACCTCCATTGATACACTTTGTACCATGTATGCAAAAAAAATATATACATGACAGTGTAACAATATTTGAAACAATACCAATGTATCCATATAAATATCATCCATGGTAAACATATCACTTTCCAAAAAAGAGAGCTGTCTACTAAATGACAAGACTGATATAACAACTCATTTAAATTTATTTATATGACAATTCCAATGCTTTGTCCCCTTTATTATCCTTCCCATTCACACTTAAAGGGTCTCTAAACTCAACATTTTCACTTTACATAGAAAGGTAGTCAACCCTTCTAAATAAAGTAAAAATGTTTTTTTTTTTAGGTGCAACATCCTTTTTTTAGGGCACTGCCCTATAAGTCTTGATTAACACTTAATAGAAGCGCAGAGCCTCCCAGGATACCTATGTCATGCATCCCGAGAGGCTCTGGCTGCTCTTTCTGCACATGCCCTGAACATGCCCTGATCTTGGGCATGTGCAAAAGGGGCATTTTTCCACCAAGCAGAAAGAAATGCCGATCCAACGCATGTGCAGTGAGATTGGCTCTCTTTTTTTCCCCTTCAAAGGGGCTAAGTCACCCAATCTCGTACCTGTGCAGTGCGAGATCAGATGACGTAGAAGGAAGACTGAAGAAGAAGACAGAAGAGTATATAAGACATGGCAGTGCCTGGTGCTTCCTTTGCGCTGGGACGAACAGGAATTCCAGGACAATGTGGGACTGTATAGTGGTAAGGACCATCGCCGTGGGTGGGTCCTGCGGAATTAAAGGTAACTGTAATTTTTTTATTTTTAGCTTAGTTCTGCTTTAAGCACTGATGGAGTGAAGTAGAAAAGTTTCAGTTGTTTTAGGATATCTGATGTTATTTTTCTTTACTGCATGCATTGACCAAATGCGTGTTCCATAAGCACTAATTTCAATTTAGAAAAAAAAGTCCCCAGATATCAAATCTGATGTCACACTTACCTCTTTCCCTCTAAAGCGCAGACGTCTCTCTCCTGCGGATGCCGGCAGTTCTGATGATGGGCCTGTCACTGTTTCCAAGCTTTATCAACTTTGTCCAATCTGCTAGTCAATCAGAAAATAGCCTCCTGATCAGCCCTGGCTTTTAAGCTAGCTCACGCATTGCACTGTTCGTGCAACAAGTCTTCACTAGTGCCAAGCCCCTAGTTCTGTAAGCTACATCCTGTACACCTGTTGCTTAATTCACTGTTTTCTGTGTCCAGCTCAATTGTTAAGCCTGACGGTCTGTGGATATCCCTGCATTTCCTGTGCCTCCTGTTGCTTCCAGTGTCTCCTGTGTTCCCTGTGCCTGCAGTGGTCCCTGTGTCACTGCTGTCTGTCTCCTGGATCCCTGGCTATTGACCCCTGGTGTCTGACCTGACCTCTCTTACTTGCTGCCTGCCTTGACCGTGGCTTTCCTTGACTATACTTCTGCTTTGTGATTTGGTACCATGTTTTGCTAACTTTGGTGTGCCCAAGGACTGCAACCTGGCAGTAACCAGCGGCACAACATCCTCACCATCAGAGGCCCTGGAGAAGACCTGGTTACTGCATAGACTCTGCACCTTGGCCCTTCTCAGGGCTCACACCACTCCACCACCGTGCAAGCCATAGCACCCCCTTGTGGTCCTGTCTCTCCGTGCGTGACATCTGATGAATATGTAGGTTGCTCTAGCTACATAGTTACATACCAGGTCAGGATTATTATTATTATTATTATTATTATTATTAAACAGAATTTATATAGCGCCAACATATTAGGCAGTGCTATACATTAAATGGGGGTTGCAAATGACAAACAAATACAGGCAGTGACACTAGAGGAGAGGACCCTGCCCTGAAGAGCTTACAATCTAGTAGGTAGGGAAATTAACACACAATAGCAGGAGAGATATGTAGTGGTGGGAAGTAGTGCCATTTTTAATATACAGAAACAGATGGGTAGGTAAGTTTGAAAAAATGGGGTTTGAGTGCTCTTTTAAATGAGCAGAAAATAGGAGCATGCCGAATAGGATGGGGAAGACCATTCCAGAGAGTTGGGACAGCTCAGAAAAGTCTTGTATCCGTGCGTGTGATGAGGTTATGAGTGAGGAAGTCAGCTGTAGGTCATCAGAGGAGCGGAGAGAGCAGCTGGGGGAGTTTTTTTTTTTACCAGGTTAGAAATATAAGTGGGACAAGAACTGTGGAGGGATTTGAAGGCAAAGCACAGGAGCTTTAATTTTGATTCTAAGGTTAAATGGAAGCCAGTGTAGTAAACTGCAAAGAGATGCAGCGGAAGAGGAGCAGTTGGAAGGATGGATGAATCTGACTGCAGCATTCATAATAGATTGTGGAGGAGAGAGTTTAGCTAGTGGAATACTAGAGAGGAGGAGGTTACAGTAGTCCAGACGAGAGATGATAAGAACATGTACAAGGCGTTTGGTGGTCTCAGGGGACAGGAAGGAGCAGAATTTTGAGATGTTGCATAGGTGAAAGTGACAGGACCTTGAAATGTTGTGAATATAGGAGTTAAATGAGAGGGCAGAGTCAAAAGTGACGCCAAGACAATACGCCTGAGGGGAGGGCCGAATAACAGTGTTGTTAACAGTTAGATATATGTCAGGGGGATATTTGGAGTTTGAGTGGGGGGATGATGAGTTCTGTTTTATCCAGGTTGAGTTTTGGTCAGAAATCGGTCAGACATCCATGATGAGATGGCTGACAGGCAGCATGAACCTTATCCAGGACTGAGGGGGACAGGTCAGGGGTGGACAGATAAATTTGAGTGTCATCAGCATACAGACGGTACTGTAAGCCAAAGGAGGATATGAGACTACCGAGAGAGGAGGTGTACAGAGCAAAGAGAACCGGTCCGAGGACTGACCCTTGGGGAACACCAACAGGGAGCAGAGTTGGAGAGGAGGAATTACCATTGAAAGAAACTTGAAAGGAGCGGTCAGACAAATAGGAAGCAAACCAAGAGAGAGCAGTGTCACTGGTACCAATGGAGCGCATGATTTGTATTAGAAGGAGGTGATTAACAGTGTCAGAAAGCAGAAGAAAGATCAAGGAGAAGGAGCAGGGTCTTAGCTCTGATGAGGTCATTGGCCACTTTAGTAAGGGCTGTTTCAGCTCGAAAACCAGACTGGAGAGGGTCATCGCTGAGTCTTTTGTATACAAGGCATTCAAGAAGTTTGGAGACATATGGGAGAAGGGAATTAGAACGGTAGTTAGAGGGTAAGGAGGGATCCAGTAGGGGTTTCTTCAGGATAGGGAGAATTATGGTATGTTTGAAAGCGGAGGGTTAGATACCAGTAGAAAAAGAGAGGTTAAATAGTTTGGTTAGGCCCATATTCAGAACATTTCCAGGTCCTATTACTTTCACCTACGCAACATCTCCAAAATCCGCCCACACCTGTCCCCAGAGACCACCAAACTCCTTGTACATGCTATTATCATCTTTCGTCTGGACTACGTTAACCTCCTCCTCTCTGGTATTCCACTAACGCAACTCTCTCCTCTACAATCTAATATGAATGCTGCAGCCAGAATGAAAATCTCTACACTGGCTTCCATTTCACCTGAGAATAAAATTCAAGCTCCTGTGCTTTGCCTTCAAATCCCTCCACAGTTATTGTCCCACTTACCTTTCCGACTTGGTAAAAAAATATTCCCCCAGTTGCTCTCTCTGCTCCTCCAATGAGCTAATAATGATTTCCTCACTCATAACCACATCACTTGCATGGATACAAGACTTCTCTAGAGCTGCCCCAACTCTCTCACTCAAAACCCATTTTTTCAAACTTGCATACCCATCTTCTTCTGTCTTTTGAAACCATCACTACTTTCCACCACTACATATCTCCCATACTATTGTGAGTAAAATCCCCCACCTACTAGATTGTAAGCTCTTCGGGGCAGAGTCCTCCCCTCCTGTATCACTGTCTGTATCACTCTGTCATTTGCAAACCCCCAATTAATGTACAGCGCTGTGTAATATGTTGGCGCTATATAAATTCTGTTTAATAATATTAATAATAATAATATTAATAATAATAGGCTTGGTCCAGATCAGTATAGATCAGAGGGAACTGGGTCAAGCGAACAGGTAGTAGATAGAGATGATGAGAGAAGAGAGGAGACTTCGTCCACAGTAACAGGGCTGAGGGAGGCCATTGATGATCTACTGGTGGAAGGGGTGGGTATGGTTGGAGTGGCTTGGTAAGCAGAGGCATCATGTGTGATTTTGTCAATTTTATCACTAAAGTAGGTGACTATGTCTTGGGCTGGGAAGGTTGTTGTGGGGGGAGCAGGTGTTGAGAAGAGGTTGGGTGGGTTGGAAGTTTGAGAGGAAATGACAGCAGAGAAATATTTTTGCTTGGTCACTGTGAGCTCGGTGTTAAGGCTTTGTAGCTTGGCTTTGTAGTCCATGAAGTCAGTGTTGAGGCCAGATTTTCTCCACTTGCGCTCAGCTGCACGAACAGTCTTTTGTAGCTGTTTGGTGTAATTGTTGCGCCTGGTCGGGGGTTGGCAGGGTGGGGGTAGCGGAAGGTGGCAGGGGCAACGTTATCCAGAGGCAAGGAAAGAGAGTGGTTTAACATGGGGGCAGCATCATCTGGAGAGGTGATTTTGGAGAGAGTGGGGGTTTGGTATGCAAGGGTAGTTTGTGAATAGTTTGTGGTCAAGGTTACGGATATCTCTTTGCCATTGACCAGGTCTGGTGTGTGGCAAAGGGGGCAAGAGTTCAAAAGGTTGAAAGTGATAAGGTTGTGATCAGAAAGAGGAAATAGTGAGTTGTCAAAGAGGGTGAGGTTGCAGAGTTTTGAAAATACTAGTTGGTCAGGATAAAGAAAGACATACCCAGTTATATTCTGTGCGTCTATGCAAAGAGTGCCCTCTTGTTCTTTGTAATGATCTTAAAGTAAATAATCAGGAACAGGGTTCTCTATATGGACTACCTATATGTTTATACAGGGTGACCATATCCCCCTTAAATGTCTCTTCTCAAGGGAGAATTCTAAATTCTAATTGTATTAGTTTAGTTGCCCTTCTCTGCACTCTCTCTTTAATTCCACAATGTCCTTTTTGTGAACTGGTGCCCAAAACTGGACTGCATATTCCAGATGTGGTCTGAACAATGCTTTGTACAGGGGCAGGATAATGTCTCCATCTCTGAAGTCTATTTCTCTTTTAATACAAGAAAGTGCTTAGTGTAGTAATTTTTTTTTTCGGTAACAGAAAGTGCTGTGTGAGAAGGTGCATTGTCCTGGTTAGGAATTCAATCTTTTTTCCACATTCTTGGCAGTCTTTTCCTGACTCTTTCAGGTTTGTGAAAACTTCCTTTTAATAATGTTGGTTCACTGTTGTGCCCTCTGGAACCCATTCTGCCAAAATGATGTCCTACATGTTAAAAAAGCTTTGAATTTGGTCTTGCTTTGGTGTGCTTTTTGATTCTTGTGCAGAAGGTGTTTTCCAGTGATTTTGACTGTTATTTTGTTTCAGGGTCATACTGGAAGATCCAGATTTCTTCATAATTGATGACTTTTTGAAAAAGGTTCAAGTCCACCTCAGGTTGTTGCAGAAAGTTAGCTCAAATAACGTTGTGGCACTCTTTTTGCTCTAGGCTTAAATTTTACTAAAATTTGACATAAAAAAATTGATGTGTTGCTTAACTTTTAAACTTATCATAATTTCAGCACATCAGGGGAAACACAACTGCATTGAACGGCGACTGACAACAAACTGAACGGCATAGAGTGCTGTCCTTTGTAGTGCATGTTTGGATAAGTTTAAACAATCTTGGCAAGTGCTCATAATCAGTTCTTACTGCTTTGTTTAAGAGATTAATAATTAATAATTAAAAGACAGACCTTGCATATGCCCTCCATCCCTAATGCAGCCACCATATCTAAGTACTGGAAAACTACAATATATTACATATTTTGTTCCTAGGCTTAGTTATCCTTTAATCCCCAACATGCTCATTGCTAGTGGTGCTTTAGTTTATTGGAGGATGCTATTGTCATTTGTAATACTGACCTTGCATTTTTAAAGATGATGTTGCTTTCATTTTCTGTATGAGGAGATGGATAACAATGGTAATCAACAATAAAAAAAAGATCACGAGAACAGAAATAAAAATCCAGGTGCTGTTGTTATCAGGATCTAAAAAGGAATAATAAAGAAAGAGCATTAGAATTCATCAATACAACAATGTGTTACAAGATAACTATAGCAAAATATATAAATTGCGAATTATATGTAACATTTGATCATAAAGTTAAACATCATTTCCAATCTTGCATAGTTTTACAAGCTCTTCTCTTGTACGTAAATTGCTTGGTCGGAATTTATTCCTCACAGTCAGCTTCATAAGAATATTCATTATATTCAATATGGAGCCTACCTCATCTTCTGGCTGATGGACATTTTGCAACATCTGGCCATTATTTTCCGAATCTAATTGTTCCTGGCCCACCACTTAAAAGTTTTGGATTTTTGTTCTTCCAGTCATATAGGCTCAGGATTACATTCATGTATTTCCTTGATGGTTTGCAAGAGGCTGCTCAGGTGCGTTTATTAAATTATGTAGAGCACCCTGCAGGCTGCTCCTACCAGTAGCAAACTGAAATTTGCTTGCAATTTTCTTGATTTTTTTAAGAAAAAAAAATCAAAAATGAAAAATAATTGGAAAATGCTTTTGATTTAGCCTCAATGCTCTGGTGTGGTTGAGTTCAGTTTGACATGACACCCATCAAGTAAGTATGGCTTGCTCCTACTTTCTGCTCATTTAAAAGAGCACTCAAAACCCATTTTTTTTCAAACTTTTCTACCCATCTTCTTCTGTCTAATAAAACCCTCACTACTTCCCACCACCCCATATATCCCTCCTTTTGTGTGTTACTCCCCCACCTCTTAGATTGTAAGCTCTTCTGGGCAGGGTACTCTCCTCCTATGTCACTGGTTGTATCTGTCTTTTGCAACCCCTATATAATGTACAGTGCTGTGTAATATGTTGGTGCTATATAAATCCTGTTTATTAATAATAATAATAAAATTAATGTCCCTATAGGAGTTAATGTGTATGTAAATCCAAAACCTATTTTTAAATCATGTCAGTGTCATCAGTGTCTTCATAGGGAAATCATTTTTTGTGAATCTCCTACAAAGCTTCTGAGTCAAACATGCAATTTATGATAGCGTTGTCAGCCTGTTTTGGAAACTCAATCATTGGCTATTGAGTTGCCTATTAAGTAAGTAAGGGTATTTTTTTCTAAGTTCTGGATAGCAGTAAAACTCAACAAGTGTTAAAATTTTTACCAACTCTTTCCAAAACCTGTAAGCCAGTTCAGTTTATATCTATCTGTTCCTCGGTTTAGTGATACAGGGAAGCAATGAGGAGGACTTGCCGAACTCGTGCAAAAAGATGTGTTTCGGACAAGATGGGAGCCATCTGATAGTCATCATTACAGTGTGACCAATGAGGATGAGGACTCTCTCTGTATACCCCTCCATAAATTGAATTGTCAAACATGATAGAACATCTGTGTGAGTGTAATCACTATCACCCATATTACAGATCCAAACTGTACAACTCTTACCCAAGCAGTCTATAGATTTATTGTAGGGAGGTAATGTTCATACCTATGGACTTTAGTGCTTAACAAAGCACGTACACAGTGCACCAGGCCCAAATGAGAAGTTTTGTTAAATGCATTCAAGCCACATATATTATCAAAACATACAAAAGGGGCTCTCATGTTTTATGTACTGCTAACTTATGGCATCAAAAACCACAGGGAAAGGAAAGTCTTCCATGTTTTTCTGAAAAGCAAATTGTATATTTTTCAGAATGTTATTCATGCAGTAAACAGAGGTTCAGGAAGTAGGATATGAGTTTTACAAACCACTTTCATCTGCACCTTTAGAACTGTCCAGCTAGACCGGAAATAAAAAAGTTTGACAAGCAGAAATACAATGCTCTATTTTTTCTGTCTCTAGAAAACTGTACAGTTCATGGTTTGAACAAACCTAAATGCATCATGTTCAAAGCCACTCTCAGTTTGAAAGGGCATGGGTACTCAGCAGGTCCATTCACACCCAAAAAGTACAACATTACATAAAGAAGGTAATGGAAAGCGGCCAAAAAACACAATGTTTTTTTGTGATGGACAGTTTATTGTGGGTTTTCAATCTTTAACTTTGCAGCTCTTGTATACCATATATCTAATAATATAAATAATCAATATATCTTCAATAATATATCAGTTCATTATTGCAGACTCTTCCTAAGACTCAGTGTGCACTTAACATATTCTTGATGTGACCTTGTGTAGACACCCAAAAGCCCTAAGAATGTTGTTGGGGACACCATGTTAAATTAGATGTCAGCAGCCCCAGAAGACTCAGTTAAGTAACATTGTGTAGACACCCAAAAGCCCTAAGAATGTTGTTGGGGACACCATGTTAAATTAGATGTCAGCAGCCCCAGAAGACTCAGTTAAGTAACAATGAATTTTCTTCACTCTTCCCACAATAGCTATATATAAAAGGGTTATAAAGGGGGCGAGGGGAGGGACAGGAGCTGGATTAGTTAAACCCTTACATAGGGCAAGGAGAAAGGGTGATAGGCGAGGGAACTGACATTTCCTGGAATATTCACATTTTCTAGAAAGTTCAAAAGCACATTGCGAGCATACAAGCATGGAGGAAAAACACTGCAAGCAAACATTAAAAACTTGATTTTCAGTGGTTTAAACTATGATAAAATAGTTTAGCAAGAAAAGTTCATAATACATAAAAAAATGTTTCAAAACATACACTTTATGGAATAAAACAAAGTCATAATGAAAGGAACCTGAATGCTATTAAAACATTTTTAACAATCAGTTTGATAGTCCAACAGGGCTGACAACACTGCTGGAATTATAGTAAAGCAGATGCAGTGTTGGCAGTTTGAACAGAAAGTTAGAATTTCTGGATTTCTCAGTACAGGTAGTCTCGAGGTTACACACAAGATCGGCACTGTAGGTTTGTTCTTAAGTTGAGTTTGTAAGCAAATTTGGAACAGTTACACTATTTTAATTAATTCAATGAGGACAGATGTTTGTCTCAACATAATATTAGGCAGCATGGTGTCAGTTACTGTATAAAATCCTCATTGTGAGCTAAAAACAAACAAAGCAAAAAAACTAAGCAAAAGAAAAAAAACTTTAAGGTGCCTAGACATTAACTACTGTGCTTTGATATGCAAAAAGAAACAACTGTAGAGATTGTCTTGGTCATTAAATAGGCTTAAAGAGCTTGCAGAGGAGCTCAGTCTCAGCTGTGTTTATCAAAAGATTTCTTCTGCAAAGTCATGCAAACCGCCCCCTCCCCCCTCCAAGCCTATGTGCTGCACACGAGGAAGCAGGGAAGCCCCGTTGGTATCTAGGAGTCGTCCGTATATTGGATGTCCTTAACCCTGGGACTACCTGTATTTGCAAAATTTATTCATTTCATATTGTATATTTGCATGGTGTTGCTTGCACCATTTGTTCATAGTTTTGCGAGAAAACCATATCTGAGTCATAAAGATAGACAATATATTTTTATTTACTTACCATTGGTTTTACAAGTTGGGCTTTTGTTGGTAAGGTCTTTGGCAGTAGGACTTGGTAGTAGGGTAGTAACAGGCCTATAAATATAAAGCAACATGCAAACCATATGAAATTAAATTTTGACATCCATAAATTATCTATAAAAAACTATTGATTTCTAAGTGTATTATGTGTTTTAGTCTAAACTTTTCCCAACTCAATTTCCAAATTTGTTATTCAATTCATTTTCTGTTTACAAAAAATTGAAATGGCATATATTTTTTATTATAAGAAGTTATTATATTTAATTTCCTGAAAGGTCACAATTACCAGTAGAATATATATATATATTTATATATATATATATATATATATATATATATATACTAAAGATTTGAAGCTCAACCTCAGCCAAAAAATGTCATTTTAGATCAGGAAAAGTGGAGGCTCAGTCTGGTTTTCACCTCAATCTGATACTGTAGTGTAACGAGTGTTGGGGTATCTTTTTGGATGCAGAAATAAAAACGCAGTAGTGTGCAGAATGGTTGAAAGTTATGACAATGTTCATATTGTTTTGTGGAGAGTATAGTTCTGGTGACCCCTCTCTAAAAAGGGTTAAAAGCAAAAACAAAACAAAACTAGACCAGTGTTTTTCAACAAGGGTTCCTCCAGAGGATGCTAGGGGTTCTTAAGGCAATGAGCGGAATGTGCCAATTAGTTGAATTTAACTGAGATCAATGATTCTTTTGGCTGTCTGTAATTGTGACATTCTTCCCACTGGTCAGCAATGTAAGAGGAATTCTTCCCATTGACCACCAAGTCAAAATAATGTTAGTAGTGGGTATAGTATATATTTTAGTGGTTCTCTGAATACCTGAAAGTTATTTCAAGGGTGCCTCCATGTCAAAAAGGTCAAGAAAGGCTGTAAGTAATAGCAGTGTCACATTTATAAAGCCGGGAATAAAATCTTCATTAACACGTAGCAGAGAAATCAAACATGTTTCAGGGGATGATGACTATACCACTTCTTCAGGGAAAACAAGGAAACAAGTGTTGGATTGAACTGTAATAGCACTGGTGCAAATTTAATTGATACAGACAGATCCTCGGCCAAGTTTTTATTGCTTCTGTGTCCTTGTTGCAGTGATTTACTCATCCTATTTGGCTTGGTTCCCATGTGGTTAAATGTTCTGCTGACAAGTGTCTAAGATGGGTATTCCCCTCACTTTGAAGAGATCTCCTCTGGTTTATGCATTACAAACCACTGGTTGTGCAAAAAAGCTAAAGGAAGGATAAATAAAAGGCAGGAGTATAACCAACTGCATTCTTTAGACTCCACACAGTCCTGCGCTGTATCCTTGGTCTGTTGAGCAGTTGTGGGGGTAATGAAGAGGGGTTGAAAAGGTGGTGCTGGAAGGGGTGTTGGTATTTTTGAAGGACATTTTTGCTGTGTATGAAAAGGAACTTTTTGCTAGGGTAGGAGGTATTGGGATATAGTTGTCCCTTGAGTATGGGTGAAGGGAGATGAGGAGTTATACTGAGGTTAGTTGATTATATATAACAGGAAGGTTGTTCATACTTTGTTCATAATTTCTTCACAACATACACATTTACCGGCTGTTGTTGTTTATGGAAAGCTGAGAAACACTCTCTAGATAGTAAATACTTTAGAGTAAAGGTCTCTGGAAAGCTGAGACAAGTTTTGGGGGTACTGGAAACTTAAAAAAAACAATGTGGGGGCATTAAAAATCTGTGAACAGTATGAATTGTAATTTGGAGGTTTTTCTTGTATGTGGCCCAGAAAATTCAGACGATATGTAGACCAATATGCAGCATGGTGGTAAGTGCTCTGGCCTTTGCAGCGCTGGGTTCCAGGTTCGAATCTCAGGACACTATCTGTTTGCAGGTTCTCCTTGTGCTTTCCTCCGGGTACTCCAGTTTATTCCCACATTCCAAAAACATTCAGTTAGGTTAATTGGCTACCTCCCAAACTATGGACTATATTGAAGACATATGACTATGGTAGGGACATTAGATTGTGAGCTCCTTTGAGGGACAGCTAATGACATGACTATGAACTTTGTACAGTGCTATGTAATATGATGGTGCTATATAAATACAGTATAATAAGAATGCTGTATATCCCATAACTCTGCCTCTGTGCCCACTCATGTTGCAGGATAGAGTTTGAGCTAACTGGAGGGACCAAGTTCAGAGGTCCTTACTGCCCTATGACTTGTCCTTCATTTTTTGTGTAAAAGTAAAAAAAGCTTTGTCTTTACATACACTTTATTAAATCCACAGCACTGTCCCAGAAGAGAAAGGATTCAGACCTAAATGACATTCTAAAATGCAGAACTATAGACCAGACATTTCATGAAAGGCCAGCTTACTGCTTCATAAAGAGGTAGTTCTGAAAATTGAGGGTAAGCCCAAGCAATTGCATGGTAAAACTACAGATAAATAGAAACAGACAATCAGAGCCACCCTGAACTCAAGCAGCAATTATACATAAACACATTTAGTGTGGTTACCTTTAAAAAAGAAAACACAGGAGTTGGTAGATGGCCTGGCATGCTAGAACTTCCAGTAAATAAGTCATGCCCATGTTGGTTTGCAAGTTACAAGAAGCTTAGACACATTTACAGTAAGCTACTATAAATAAAACCCTTTCTGGTGTGATGATTATCTGACCTTGGGTAGCGTTTCCAAAATCAGAATATGATAATGATAAAAAGCGTTGTCCAAGAAAGAGCACATGGTAAGACTTGGTATATAAAACAAAAACAACCTATTTAGGCATGGGGCTTGGAACAATATATGCTATGCTGTCTGTCTAATATGGTGTCCCCAGACAGATTTTTTTTTGGGGGGGGGGTGACTACTTTCTAGATATTCACCTGGGTGGGAGTATTGGAAAAATTACAACAATTAAGAGATATGGAAAACATTTTAGTTCTGAACATTAGAACTGAAGCACAGAGAATAATCAGCATCAAAGTGAGATGGAATCTTTTTAATATCTGGAAGATAACTTTCCATACACTCATAGCTGAAGGGTAAGATAAAGACAATAAACACTTTTATGAAAAAACAGAAGTGACAAAATCCCAAAAATGATGGTAAATTGAATGAACAAAATGTAAAACATGATCTATGGATGGGAAGCAATATCACTGCCATACATACATTTTCAAAACTTAAAGGGTTAGGCATTGCCCACATTGTTTTTGGGTTTATACTAATATACTCAACTAATATACGCAACATCTCTGGTGATTGGTGTCTCCTAAAATCACATTCTAGTAATATAGTGTCAGATGACTCTATCCCAGGCAATGTACAGTGACCCCATTCTCTGATCCCTACTTCAATACTGGAAATACCAGGTGGAAAGGGTTTTTATTTATCCAAATATTCCTGGTAGTGTGGAATGATGAGGAGTCTAATCGAGGCTGAATACAGAACTGGAACAAAATAAAGGTATGGGACATGGGCTGCTGGAGAATAACCAAAACCACCTTTTTTACACCTACATACTTTTAGGAAACATTTTTTGTGACCAAATTTTAAGGAATAAGCAAATCCGGTTTGTTTTAATACCAGTGTCACAAATCCTACTCAAAAATGTGTGCTAAGCTTCAGGGAAGTCAATGGGGGGGGGGGTAAATGGTAAAATGTTAGTTACTTAATGGGGGCCATTTGGCAAATAGTCAGCTCTCATTTTAAGATTCCTCAAATCCAATGCAGGGATTTACCAGTGAACTCCCTGTTCAAATTGACCAGGGCACTCCCTGTCCCTGGTCAATTTAAAGATTGTATTGCAGAAATACCTCTGTTAGCTCCAAATGCAATAGACAATTCTGTAACTTGCAACATAAAAATAAGGAGATTTATTTTTAAATGCAATACATTACCTCCCCTGGGATAGAATACCCACACGTAAGTCAGTACTCTGGCCAGAAAAGGAACAGTACAGTAAAACTGTGTAGTGAAGTTGTTGTTAAAAGCAATCAACAAAATGAATTGCATTTTCTTCTAAAAAGGCTCATTTCTGTTCATAAACTAGGTAACATTTCCTGCTGTTATTTTTTCTGTATTTGATAAACCAGTGTACCAAAACCAGTCCAGCTTATTTATGTATTAAAAAAATTAAACATTGCAAAAATATAAATAACTTACATGACATGCTCGCACAGTCCGCTTTCCTTCTCTAGAACAGTTCCAGATGGGCATTTTTCACATTTATATGTATAATGGCTGATTCCATCATCTAGAATCAAAGTCAGAATAAAAATAAGTGGTTAACGTAAGACAAACCGTATTTTGCTAAAGTTTTGATTGTATGATACTTTTAAAATAACAATAATGTGGGATGGGCAATTATGGCCAGCCTCGATTTGCCAGCTTCTCCCATGATAGTTTATATTCTCTTGGAGAGCGTTAATAAATCCAACAAAACTGAATACAATTTTCATAGACATTATGCATACACTATGGTTGAAGAATTCAGTTTCATTATATTAAATGGCACTAGAGAGAAACAGTACTGATTGCTGTACAGAAAGCTGGGGCCTGAAGCAAAAGGTCACTTTATTTGTGCCACAGAAGAAAAGCAGTTTAACTACAAATAAAGGGCCAATCAGCATAAAGTAAAAACCAACATACCTTCAAAAATAAGTGCAACCCTCAAAATATCACCCCCTGAAACAAAAGCCCACATTTAATGGGAAGCCTAGCATAAAAATGTGGACAGGACAGCAGCTAAAATAAATCACTGACATAAAATCAACCAAACATTCTCCCACATGCATTTGAACATACATTTTCCGGGTAATTGAATCTCAAACTGCAGGATGCAACCTAAACTCAACAGCTCAGAACTCAAACCTCACCCCTCATCCAGCTATTTTCAATTATGGGACCTAACTTTATGGTGGGGTAAGAGGAGGAGGGGGCAGAAGAGGTCGGAGGTTAAAGAGGAGGGTTGAAAAGAGAAAAAAGGAGGGCATGAGAGTATGTTGCTACAATTAGAAACACAAAATAATAATTAAATAGGATTTCAAGCTACCTAAAGCTTAAATTAAGGACAATGATAAAATAATGAAAATAACTTTTTTTGCTAGATGTACGAATACATATCCAGAGGCGGTCAGGAAAAAAATCATATAGGGGTGTGCAGATGACAAGGTAAGAAAATATGGGAAGAGAGAAGGGAACAGATCAAATAGTTTGATGAGTATGTGAATCTCAAACTGCAGGATTCGCCATATAAGTCATATAGAAGGGGCATGAAAGAAAGGGGAAGGTAAAGGGGAGTCGGGAAGAAAGCAGACATTAGATGAGGGGGAAGGAAGGGAGGGGAAGAGAAAAGAGAGAAGGGAAATAAAAGGAGATGGTAAAGAAGGGAGAAGACAAGTATGGAAGGAAGGTGGGGGGAAAAGGTGAGGAAGGGGAAGGTAAAAGGAAAAAGGAGAGCAAAAGAAAGAGAAAAGAGGAATGGGGAAAGAAGGGAGTCAAAATAAAAGTGAGGACCGGGAGGAAAGAAAAAATAGAGTAAAGGAAAGTGTAAGAAAGAAAAGAGGAGGACAGAACAAAGAGGATATAGAGAAGAGAGAAGTGAGAATAGGAGAACGCAGATGAAGAAACAGAGAAAGAGGGAAATGGAAGAAGGAGTGAAAAGGGAAAAAAGAATAGTAAGGGAAGAGAAGTGAGGAGAATGATAATAAAGGAAAGGGAGAGGAGGACAGAGATGAGATGAACACTATGAATTGTAAGAAAGAGAAAGAAAGAAAAGAGGGAAAAGGAGAGAAAGGGGAGGGAAAAAGAGGAGAGCAGAGAAGACAGGAAAGGAGATGAGATTAGTAGGGATAGGAAAGTGGAGTCGAGGGGAGAAAGGATAGAAGAGGAAAGGGTAAAGGTAGAGCTGACGAATAGTCGGGTAGAAGGGGTATGATTAGGATAAACAGATGGGAAAAGAAGATCAGTTTTTGTTATAAGATACTCAGCATGTTTTGAACAAGATGCAGCAGAACTCTTATCACACTTTTAAATTCCTATTGCTGTATAAAATATAGTGTATATGCTGCCAGGCAAACAATATTACATGTTATTTTAAGCCTCTCTCTTGTATTGCATGCTGGCAATTCTTTGCACTCTGTACAACTTTTTGTTTGACATCCATAGCCTTGATGACAGCGGCATTCCATCTCCTTGTGTTCACATGGCTCTCTCAGGTTATCTGCAAATGAGAAGGCATCATTTTATTATTTGCAATTTTTTCAGTATAAACACATAAAAGACTTTCTTAAAGTATAACTAAATTGTATTGTTGAAAATATATTATTGCAGCATAGTTGTCTCCCAATAGTCCTATGTCTACAGTTAAAATGGCCTAAAATTACCGTTGGTCAAAGGTGTCAGATTTGTCATTTGTAAAGGTACAGTTAGTTAAAAGTAAATTCATCATCATTCAATGAGCTATTTCTGGTTTTGTGACCCAGTGTTGAAGACATTTTTTAGTGGATGTGAATTCATATGTAAGTCATATATAACTAATGAGCTGTATGTCAGTTGTGAAAGAAAATAACATCCAGTGTTCCTTTGGTCTTTTATCAGTTAGGTTGGGCTTCTCCTTTTACTGACAGGATGCAGTTGGCCAAAGGCTTTGGGCCTAATGAGATTGAATGTGATGGTAGAATGTCTTGCTCTTTTCTTTAGTAACAAAGTACCAACCCTAAATGTCATCCTAAAGATTTATTCTAGAACAGGGAGAACAGGGATGGTTGAAATACCTAACAGCAGTAATTCTCTTCAGCTATCAGTTTAATGTGAAATACAAAATTTCTAATCTGTGCTATCCCATGCAGGGCAATTCATCAGATAAACTTTAAAGCATCCTCCTCAGCAGTGAATAATCTTTTACTTTAACTCCATATTGTTCTGTTCAGCTACATGAAATCTATTACTTCTGGGTGTGATAGGGCATGTTACTCACCCCATGTAACCCCTGTATAGGCTCTGAATGGAAGTCCATTTAAAACTTACATAACAATGTTTCTCCTCTCCCCCAATGGCTGAAAAACAACAACACATACAGAATGTATGCTTTGGGAGAAGAGAGGAATAGCAAGAAACTTCCACGGTCTTGCATTAACAAATTATAAGTTCATGTAAAATAATTCATATTTTAAACATTGTGTTCTGCCATATAGTTAAAGAAGTTTGTTATGAAAGGACATGGAATACCACTTTAAACATAGCAAAAGCAATAGGAAGTATCTTGAACCTTCCTTTAGGAAGGCTTATAAAAGTCAGAGGTGTATTATTCACACAAGCCATCTAAACTATTTCACCTAAACACATGTAATCCATATTGAATTTGTAGGTGAAGGGACAATGTAGTGGATAGGTTTACAATAATTCTTTAAGCAACATACTGCCACTACCTACTACCAACTAAAGGTTGTTAGTGGCTGCTACCTACATCTATTAATGCATCAAATAGTCTATGGTAGTGTGTTTTTTTTTGTAATAGTAATAACAAGTGGTTACCCTAGTTTGGTAATGATGTGATTGTAGCACATGTGACTGCAGTGGTTACACTATTCGGTTATGTATTATCAGAAAGGAGAACAGTGATGAGAAGTTACCTTGACATTACCTCATGGGAATTTTGTTACCTTCTCTTTTTCTAGGCTGCTTCAAACTGATAAAAATGTACAAATATATGATATCACATATCTGGGGCACCTTTTACTGACTACTCATTTACAGTAAATACATTTTAATGAAGTTTTTTTTTAACCTGTGACTATTACAGCCTATCACATCAACACATTTCTCAAAACAGTATTTTGAAGTTATTTGAGACAAAAGTAAGCTCAAGACACAGCATAATTCTAACTAACAACCCAC
This sequence comes from Pyxicephalus adspersus, assembly GCF_032062135.1. Lineage (NCBI taxonomy): Eukaryota > Metazoa > Chordata > Amphibia > Anura > Pyxicephalidae > Pyxicephalus > Pyxicephalus adspersus. Next base: position 39,030,072 of record NC_092868.1, on the reverse strand, counting down.
TTTTAATGCCGATTCCACCACTGTCTCCTCTTTTTACCTTTAAAGGCAATGCTTGGCCATTGTCGTAGCCACCACCATTTTTAAATCTGTTGACTTTTTTGATAGCCTTTTCCATGGTATCCATTGTTAGAGTAGGTTAAACACAGTAGTCTCTATCATCTATACCTTGGAATCTTTAATATACACCACCTTGAAACCCTCCTATGACACTTTAGAAGCCTCCAGTTTAATAGCAGTGTCTCTAAAATCCTTAGGCTGCACACTAACATTTAATCTTTCCAAGAGAAACAAAAAAGTGACAGAGCGAGGGGGGAACGTCACACCACTGTGCTATCTTCCACAAGTGACTTAAACAGAGGATGAATGGATGGATCTGTCCTTATGAAGCCATGAACATTGTGCCTGATTTTTTAAAGCTTGCCAAGGCAAGAATCATCTAAAATGTGTACATTGCCATAATTTTAGTAATGTCCGCCAGAACCACTGCCACCACCATTTGTCAAGTAATGTGGTGTCAATCTTCATGTACAATATTTCCTATGTCTCCTCTGCTTCTTTGGTCATAGTTAGCACATTATTATCCAACACCTTTCTCATAGCCACTACAGCCACCTCCCTGTCATAGCATAGCAGTTGTCCCTTAGATGGTTTTTCTTAAACAAAAATTGGGCAAGGCACAATGCAGTGTAAGGAAGATTAATACCCTGGTTTAAAGTTTTTGTGGATAGGAGAGGAGGAGGAAAAGAGAGTGGTAGATGGTTTGAAAAAGCAAAAGTAAGCTAAACCAGGATTTGCCAAGGCTGAGAGTGGGATTGCTGGCAAGCCCAGCACCAGAATTATCATGACAACGGATGACAACGGCAACAGCAGCAGTGCTTCTACTACCCAGTGGGCAAAGTGCATGCAATTTATTTTGTAAATATATACTCTGTTATACAGACTAAAAAGCATGACATAGTTACATGGTATAAATGACCACTGTGATGAGGAAGTCATCAGCGTTCCAAGTTTGGTTTGTTATGATAAAGGTCAGGCGGTCCATATTGGCTATGGCAGGCAAGCACGTCTAATACATGTACTTCAAGATGAAGTCTGGTAGCCCACCACACTGCAATTCATCCTTGTTAGGGATTCTAAAATGCTTTAAATTTTCATCTTTTAGGTGTTCTCCAAGCACCAGCCTCTCCCACCACTGTGCACATTTAAAATTGTATTTTTTTAGTTTCATGAAGAAAAGGGAAGACTTAAACTCTTGTCATGCTTTTATTTGCAGCCTATCCTCGTGACACAACAGAATGTGAGAAACAATTGCTCCTATCGAAAGGTTTTCCATCACATCTTGTTTTGATGACAACTTTTCTGATTGACAATGGTTATTAGGACAAACCACCCAGCTTGGACACAAATGTGAAGGACAATGTGACAGAAGGTTTAACGTACTTGGGAAAAAAGGTTTTGCCCTTACATACAGGAAAATTATACAATTTAAACATTTAGGAAATATAACTCTGTCTGGGTTGCTTACAATAGTTGCATTTTATTTGATTTTAAATTGTAGGCAATAAAAATTTGTCCTAATCGCTATAAATAAAGGCATGTGAAATTTCACATTAATACAACTTCCTAATACTAAAATGACCTACTAGAATTATTAACCACAAACTAATCAAGTCTACTATGTTACTAGATCAACAGTCATTTACAAATATTTGGCTATCTCCGGTATTGGGTTTTTCTCTTTTGTGCAAGTGGTCACTGTTCTATTTTTGTGACATCACAAAACATGCAGGAGAACTAATATAAGAGGTAATATACATCATTGCCAGTGTTTTGCTACCCAGCTAATGTGGAAGCCTGATGGAGCAGCAAATTTCTGGGCAGTGCAGTTTCTTTCGGAGAAAATTTGTGCCTTTAAAGGTCTTTTGAAGCAAGCTATATGGCAGAGAAGAGGTTGAATAGAAGAAAACACCTCTAAATTGAAAAAATAAATAAATGTATGGCTTATAAATGCCCACAAATGTTCCACAAATGCCTAAATGCACATAAATGACACAAATACCTAAAAACATCTCATTAATTTCCATTTAAGGTATTTGGGGCATTTTTGGGCATTTGCAAGCATTTCTAGGCATTTAAACAAAAATATTGTACAATGCTGCAGGCTGCCCAATAGGAAATTGCCCAAAAACTCTCTGGTGTGACCTGGCCCATTCCAATAAATGGGAATTTCAAACATAAAGGAAATAGTCCACATAGGTTTAACTTTAATTTGTTAAATGAAAATAGTATCAGGAGTTACTATGGGCATTTGCAAGCATTTCTGGGCATACTGTGCAAATGCTGCAGGCTGCCTACTAAGAAAATAGCCAAAAACTCGCCGGGTGTGAACTGGCCTATTCAAACAAACTAGAATTTCAAACTTAAAGGAAACAGTCCGTGTAGACTTATAAACAAATAAGCAACCAAAAAAAATCATACAGCAAACAGTGTTCAAGCACACTTTACATGCTGGAATAAAATATTACTCACTTTTTACACATTTTGGGCAGCATATTCGACCTTTAGTTGTGGTATAGACTGGGTGCATTCCATTGTTGCATTCCCCCATCACTACTGTACCAGTCCCGTTTAAAAGAATAATGCACCATGCTCCAAAAAACAACTTGGTATGCCAGCTCAGTTTCATTATTGCTTCCTCTTGTGTTGTTGAGAAGTTTTAAAAGAGGCTGAAAGGTTTGTCATAAAACTTTCTTCTCCTTTTGAACATTAAAACAAGTGCATCTGGTGTACAGTACATATCTTTATAGCTCTGTGGGAGCTTCCTGATTGTGGTCATGACGTCTGCTGCGCTCTCAGACTTTAAATATTCGCTATGTTGGGTTTTGGTAATTATGCAGCGTGAAGAGTCCTGTTGGCATTTAAAGTGCTGTAACTGATACACAGATTTCCATGTAAAAGTCTGTTCCGTGTGAAAGTCTGTTCACTGAAAGGTGAATTTTGGCTGGTAATAAATTAAAGGTCATCTTAAAATGGGAGGAATGTTATACATTATGTAGTTTTATATCCATTACCCCAATATAGTTTCTTATAGTAGAACTAAAGTTTTACTTTTAGGAATCAATGATAAGGCAGGTCATTATTATAGAAAGGGACAAGTGATCTAACCCCCTACCTGCATGATCACTCATAATTTTTGAACTTTGAATTTTCACACAATCATTTTTCAGAACATTAGTTTAATGTTTCTTAGCCAAGGTTCTTTCAGAGGTTGTTAGAGTTTACCCAACCAATGAGCAATTTGCTCCTTTTGGGTCAGTTTAACTTTTTGCAATGATCATATTTGCTATCTGTAAAAGTGACATTCTTCCCGGAGGTCAGCACTGTATGATGCATTCTTCCCACTAACCATCATACTAATTCACTGTGAACTGTGGATAAAGTAATCAAAGCAGAGGTTATTTTAGTCATTTTAGGGGTTCCCCCTTATTATAAAGGTCAAGTAAGACTGGTTTGTCTATAGTATTTCCCTTTCTTTTAGTACCTTTATGATGTAAAAAGCAAAAGGAGCTAGGCCAGCAGAAACAATTATTAAACATTTCCAAAACAGAAGCAGGATATGGTTTGCAGGAAGGAGGGGGCTGTGCTGTAAAATTTTACTTGGAGAAGTCACATTCTCTCTAAATGTCAGAGGCACTTTGCAAGTTGGTAAGACAAAAAGGTAATGGAAAGGAAAAAAAAATGCAAGTAAGCCTTTAAAATACTAAAAAATACTAAAAAATATAAAATAATAAAAATAATTTAACTTGGTAATGGGGTTTTTACAGGAAGATAAAAATAGTACTGACCTGTACATCCTTATACGACACCTATAAAATTACACAAAGGTGTACATTTCTTAATTTTTCATGGGTCAAGTTGCTGTCATTTGACCATATTTTGCCGGTCTCTGAAATGAGAATCTTCACTTGCTCCCTCGAATTACAAAAAAAGGTATTGTTGCTCAGTAAAAATATGCTCAAAATAGATTTGTCTGGATTTGATGCCACACTTCAAAATTCAGCCAACAATTAACTCACCATGTGTGCTCATGTTTGCTTACAAAAAATAAAAGATTAATTCTAAAGGTCTAAAGACTTACGGCAATTTTGCATTGGTACTGGAACCCATGGCAGTGCCTGGCTCCTCATGGTTTTTTAAAACTTTAAACTTAGGAATAACTAAGATATAAAAGGTATGCCAGCAAACATAACCTGGCCAACATTAATGTACATTCCATATTCACTGGCCATGCAAGCTTGATTTTGAATGTTGGGTTTTAAACAACAGAGAATCCTTTCTCAACATCTTGGAAGTAAATTTAAATTACTGTACCTTTTTGTCTATTATTTTTTTTAATCAATATGCCCTATAACGTTTAATTTAGGCAACAATCTCCTGCTTCTTATTACCTCTCAAATGTATTGTTGTTTACTAAATTGGCTACGTGATATGGGCTGTTCTCTTGTTTTTGAATTTCAGAATTATAGCACATAAACTTAATATTTCTGTGTGTGTATTTTTAACTCAGTTCTGAGATGTCAGGAAATTTAATTTTCTAGCAAACCTTCTTTGAATCACAGAGAATATTGAATACCTAGTCATCGTGGTTAACCATTACTGCACATTCAATTAGTTGAGTGATACATTTCTGTATAAAATAGTTGTGGTTTTTTGTGTTTTTCAGCTTTTTTTTTATAATTCCCCCATCAGTTGAGTATACCATATAAATATTTTTTTTTGAATATCTTTTGTTTTTATGACTTCAGAACAAGTAAGGGAGGCTTCTATCTGCAAACTTTCCCATTTAAAAAAAAACTAATAATAAAGCTTTATCGCACTTTATCACAGAATTTTTCAAGAAAAAAAAGACAAGAAAAAAACATTTATACCTTTAATTAGAAAGGGTGTGATAAACTTTTCAATTAATATATTAATATTAAAAATAATTAAATAGCTCTAGAGTCCAATTAAAACATCCATTTTTATTAGGTATGTGTTTTGGTAGGTAATGTAGGATACTCCGGCTTACCAAACCATCTAACTACATCAGTAGTAATCCCTTCAATGAGAGCACATCACCTTTTTATTGCTTTACAGCATATACTTTTTTAGCATTTTTTAAGCATGCTATAGTGTTTTTGCACACAGTCCAGTTTTCATTGGAAAATGTAAATTATCAACAGACATACATGCACAACTGTGCATCTCATGGAGAAATTTGAAAACTTTTGTAAACAAGGCACAAAGTCAAGCAACCCTATTTTCTACAAGCAGAAGTTTACATTTCAGTAAATCAAGGCGGATATCTACTCAGTGCAGAGTTAAGATTCTGTAGCAGGATTGATATAGTGATAACCTTGCGCTGTACTGGTAACATTTCCTGCAACTTCATCTGCTCGATCTGGGTGTATCTCACCCCTCTCATGAACAACCCAAACCAAGAACTTTATTAAAGGCTGATTGTTATCACTTACCATTTTTCTTGACATAGGTAGATCGGAGGCTTGCCCTTGCCTCCCCCCCACTTCCTCCCATTAACTGCATGCTCCCTCTTGAATAAACACAACAGACCCAATTATGGATTAAATGGCCTTCACAGTCGCTTTATTATCTAATCTTTAACCTAGTAACTAAAATATCACGTTACCATAAATACTAAGACAGATTTTCCTTCACTGCCTGTCCTTTGGACCCAACGGAAAGAGTGGAAATACTATTCCTTAAGGTAAGTCCCCCGGTTAGGTGGTTGTTGCTGGAGGAAGAGTCCCCATTGAAAGATTTCCATTCTATTACTGTTCTAATGAAAACTTAAAGTAATTATTTTTCTCTATTTTTACGTCAGATGTCACCAAAGCAAACCAGAAAAGATTTGATGCATTCATGTAAAGGACAGGCACAGAAGGGGCTTTCTTCTGTAAAAAATGTCAAATTCACACATGCGCAGTAAGATTGGGACTTTTTTTTCACATTTTACAGAAGTGCGTCACCCAATCTCGCACATGTGCAGTGAAAGATTGGGTGACATAAAAGAAAGGAACCAGGAAGAAGATGGAAGAAGATGGCAGAGCTCAGTGTCCAGCTCGGTCCTGGGTGAAGGCAAAAGATGGTAAGGAGTGGGACCGACTTGACTATGATTGCGAAGAGATTGATGGCTTCCACCTGTAAAGGTAAGTGTGCTTTTCTTTTGTGGTAATTGTGCTTTGATTTGAACGGAGGAAGAGTACATACCTAAATATGACTTGCTTTCAGCCTTTAGCAATACCTTTTACAGTAGATTTCAAACTGTGAGTAGGAGAAGTAGCATAAGGGGCCATTTAGCTGTGGTGCAGTGCTCAGGTGAAAAAGGAACATTCTCACAGGAGATGACATAATTTTATTACCCATTAAAAAGCTGAGGGAGGAACAAGACTCGTAAGTGCTATTCAGCAAGACACATAAATGTTTGGAAGTGATAGGGAAGAAATACAAATTTTACAGCAAGTACATTATACCAGCTTCTGTATATGTACGGGTACTCCCCAGGTTACATACGAGATAGGGACCCTTAAGATGAATTTGTATGTATGTCAGAACAGGGACATTATTTTCATAAATGCAATTAGAACATATATTTGTTTCAACATATTATTAGGCAGCATGGTGTAATTTACTGTATACATACTCACTGTGGGTTATTCATAAACAAAGCAAAAAAAAAAAAAATTCAATGGAGCCTAGACATTCATTAAGTTCTGGAGCAAGCTGTGCTTTGAATTGCAAAAAGAAACAACTGCAGAGTTTGTCTTGGTCATTAAAGAGTTACAACAAAAGACTTCTGCAAGTCATGTACACCGCTCCCCTCTCCCCATTAAGCCTCCAATCTGCACACAAGCGAGCAGATATGCCATGTTCATGTCTAGGAGTCGTCCATATGAATGTCCTTAACTTGGGGAATACCTGTATTTCATTTGTATATTTATCTATAAACAATCATATATAATTCATTTCTATCTAATTTTGCAGGCACTTCCTGAGGATTGCTGTTGACCTTTTCTCCCCTCCAGATCTCACAAGCCTGTTAGAAAAACAGACAAATTCAGACAAAATAGCTATAAAGCTTTTTATGTAATCACTTTATCACAAATGAATACATAGTGGTGATTTAATAATTATGTAACACAACTTGATGGACAGTAATCGGACTGAGGGATGATGACTCATGAAAAAAGGAGAATGGAAAACAATGAAAACAAAATAGTGTCTGTTCATAGGGACATTAAAAATAATTTCCTGTTAAAGGTTTCTATTAACGTCAGCACATACATGTTTACATTGTTTTTTGCTTCCAACAACCAGCCATTTACAAATCTGAGCAAGTGTGATCTCCAAAAGTTAAATATAGTGGTCCACAGTGGTCCACCCCCAACACCTTAACTATGAGCAGATGAGCAGAAACAAACTGCCCTAGATAAGAGGAGATAATAAGATAATAAGATAATAAGAGGAGGAGAGAATAAGAACAGGTATGTATGAACATGACTGATTGCTTAGGATAATCCACTCTTTCCATGTGTTCACCACAAAAGGAATAAGAAGCAAATAAAACCTGGTAGTGGCTCTAACCCTTCTCTACTCTATCCAAAAATGGAAAATGTCTGTTGGATTTCTTCTTTCAGGCAAAACTCTCCCTATTATAGATGGAAATACTAAGTACTTCGAAATTCCTTCACTGCAGAAGATCAAAAAACCTGGGGTGGCCTGCAGAACACAGTTCTCTGGTTTATCAATGTCAATGCTGAGGAATACCCCCAACATATCCCACAAAGCAATGCCGGATAGTAGACTCCTAAGGCCCTGAATTACATTTTAAAATCAACCTAGGGCTTCTTTGGCACTGATTGTTATTATTTTTTTTAATGTTACATTTTTATAGATGGGAGGTGTTGGTTTGGAGCTTTTGCATTTCACCACTCTACTCTGTTTTGAAAAAAAGTAATGCCACATTCAATATTTTGAGCATGGGTTGCCTGAAAAATCAGCCCAGGGGGCAGGTCAGTGACGGTCTGGGTTCAATGGAAATGTACTGAAAAACAGCTGGTCATTATTCATGCGTAAAACTAGCATTGTCAAGTGGTAGAAAGGTAAAACTACAGGAAGCAGATCTGGATTGAAGGTTTATTTTTACTCTTGCTTAGTTATTATATTTTACCCAGTTTGAGTTTCAGAAACTTGTCAGGCATCCATGATGAAACGACCAACAGGCAGTATCAAACCTTATGCAGAACTGAGGGAGACAAGTCAGGGGTGGATAGATAGATTTGTGTGTCATCTTCATACTGATGGTACAGTACTGATTTCTGCTCCCCTTGTCCTGTTAACCCCCCTCCTACACTTTGGCACAACAGTCACACTACAAAAGACTGCTTGGGCAGCAGAGCGCAAACGTAGGAAATCTGGCTTCAGTGCTTACTTTCTTGACTACAAAGCCAGGCTTCAAAACTTTAACACTGAACTCACTTTTGTCAAGCAAAATTACTTCTCTACTGGTATATATTCTCAAGCACCCATCACCCGTAACCTCTTTTCAACAATTGACTCTCTATTAAACCCTACACCTTCTTCACCTACAATTACTTTGTACTTTAAAGATAAAAAAATCAAAAGCAGATGTGATGTCTCTACTTTCTATACCACTTCAACCACATCCACTCTTTCCACCTGTAAATCATCACTAACCTACCTAAACCACGTTATCCTCTTCTCTTATCATTTATGGTCAAACCTGTTCATTTGACGCAATCTCCTCCAATCTACTCTGTGCCCACTCCTTAACCCTGGCTCCTGAAATATTCAACTTCTCTCTTTCTACTGGTATCTACCCCTCAGCCTTCAAACATGCCATTTTTCTCCCTATTCTGAAGAAACCCTCACTAGACCCCTCCCTATCTTCTAGCTAATGTCCTATCTCCCTCCTCCCAAAACTTTACCAAACTTCTTGAGCCCCTTGTCTATAAAAGATTCACTGATACCCGAACACCAACTCTCTTCTTGACTGGCTCCAGCTTGGCTTTCAGCCTGCCCATCCCACTGAAACAGCCCTTAATAGGGTGACCAATGATCTCATCAGAGTCCTCTGAAACTTTTGATAGTTTATCTTGTACTTTATCTAGAACTCCACGCCAGATTCTGAATTTTATTGATATCAGTGACACTGCCCTCTTGGTTTGCTTCTTATGTGTCTCAACACTTCTTTCATGTTTTTTTTCAATAGTAATTACTCCTCTCCCACATTGTTCCCCAAGGGTCAGTCCTTGGTCCTCTCTACACCTCCTCACCTGAAACTCAACGTGGATAAAACAGAACTCATCATCTTCCACTCCTCACTTTCAAAATCTCCTCCTGACATATTTCTAGTAAATACATGAATAACAACTCCCCTCATGCATGCTGTCTTGACGTCACCTTTGAGTCTTATCTCCCCCCCTACATTGGGAACATTTTACGGTCCTGCCACCTGTGCAACATCTCCAAAATACACTCTTACCTATTACTAGAGGCTACCAAAATCCTTGCATATGCTCCTATCATCTCTTGTCTGGACTACTGTAACATCCTCTCCTCTGGTATTCTACTAACTCGACTCCTCTACAATCTACAATGAATTCCGCAGCCAGACTCATCCATCCTTCCCACCACACCTCTTCTGTTGCCTCTCTTTGCTTTTCTCTACATTGGCTTCCATTTCACCTCAGAATCAAATTCAAGCTCATGTGCTTTGCCTTCAAATCCCTCCACAGTTTTGTACCACCTAACTTTCTGACCTAATAGAAAAATGCACCCCTAGCTGCTCTATTTGCTCCTCCTTTTCCCCAGCTAATAACTTCTTTACTTATAACCCCATCACATGCTCAATTCTAGGACTTCTCTAGAGCTGCCCCCACTCTCTGGAATGGACTTCCTCATTATATTAGATTTGCTCTAATGTCTGCACTTCAAAAGAGCTCCTAAAACCCATCTTTTTGAAATCGCCTAATCTCCTATTATGTACTACGTTCCTCTACCCCTTAGAACGCAAGCTCTGTTGGGCAGGGTCCTCCTTTCCTCATGTGTCATTGTTTGTATCTGTCATTTGCAACCCCTGTTTAATATACTGGGCTGGGTAATATGTTATTCATTTTTGTAACTAGAGTTCTTTAGGGTTCCAGATTGCAGTTGGAAAGATTACCTTTAGTATACCAATAAAGGTGGGTAAACAGGCAGACAAAGATACCTGCAGTACATGTACTACACAATGCCATGCATAATAATAATGTCAGTGTTGTTAAGGCCATATTAGGAAGTTATCAAACTTCACTACTTTTGGGTGGGTCACACACTTGTATTGTTGCTGTGCAGCTTTGGCTTTAAAGACTCAACTTTTAGTGACACTGAAAAGAGCTGATCAGCAGAAGTGTGGAGGAGGTAAACTGATCTGTCATAATATGCCAGCTAATGTGAAGGGAAATTTTACCACATATATAAAAGCTGAAAAACCAAATCTAGCTTTACAAATTATCATTTAGACAATCAGTCTAACACTTTTATGAACAGCATAAGCATGAGCATGAAGTCAAATCTAATGTCAGCCGAGGTATAAGTTGGGTCTAAAAAAAAAACCTGAAGAAATAAATAACAGACTATGGGCCAGATTTAATAAACCTGGAGAAGGTAGACTATTAAGGAAGAGTTTGGGTGATCCAGCAACCCTGGAATGGATCTTGTCAAGGATTAAAAACATTTCCAATAGCAGTGTTTTTATGAGATCCAATACAGCTTTGCTAATTCCAGATCCAGCATCCCCGACTCTTCTGCTGCTGCTGTGAGTCCACAGGTCCAGTGTCCCTGACTCTGTCGCTACTGCTGCTGATTATCCACAGATCCAGCACCCCGCCTTTGCTGCTCATCCACAAGAACAGCTGAATCTCCACAGGTCCAACTTTGCTGCTGCTGAACGTCCACAGGTCCAGGCCCACCAACTCTGCTGCAACTGTGAGTCCACAGGTCCAGCATCCCCAGACTCTGCTGCTGTTGCTGAGTATCCAGAGGCCCAGTGCCCCGGACAATGCTTTTGCGGAATGTGCACAGGTCCAGCTCCTCTGACTCTGCTGATGATGCTGAGTGTCCAAAGGGCTATGCCCCGACTATGCTGTTGCTACTGAGCATGCAGCAACTTGTGAGTAGATTTCTTAAAATGTTTTGCTATTATTTGACAAATGTTTTTAATCCTGGGCCAGATCTATAGCAGGTTTGTTGGATCACCCAGGTTCTCCCATGATATAGTGTGTCTTCTTTAGTCTTGTAGAGCTTTGATAAATCAGGCCTTCTGTCTTTTCTGCAGTTAAAAACTTACCTGCCTGTTTGCAATTATCTGTAGAATGTACTCCATGCTGCATATTCACAGCTCAATGTACAAACCTGGCATACCTGGCTTTCAGGAATGAATGAACTTCTGCACATGCACAGGGCTTTATGTCATTCTGGATTTGGCCAAGATGGCCAAAGATCCAGAACTTGGAAAAGGACCAGTCAGGTATTTTTTTTTTGCAATAAAGACTGACTTGCATAGAATAAGGAACCTGTCGGCTCTTAATTTATATATTATTAGGTTTCTAGTTTTTAATCCACTTACCCAATGTGTGAGACAGTAAATTGTAAAGCTAAATTTTTTAAAGGCAGAGAAAGATAAACAGAATTAACAATGTGTTATAAAGAATTCTACACACCATACCATATATATACACAATTTTCAAAAGTAAATGTATATCTATTAGGGGGCCTTGAAAAAAAAGTTGTAGGTTAGATGTAAGAAAGTAACTCTAATGAGTAGGGAGGGAGATTAGATGTAAAATTGTACAATTTGGAGAGACTGTCCCTCTTGTAGGTACAACATGCTTTCTCACACTAGTGGCCTTCTTTTTGAGTAGCTATATATACCTCTATACCTTCAACATTATTGTTTTTTTGTGTGTAAAAGAGGACTAGAAACTAGCGTTGTCAACAGACAAAATAGGCCCCACATTTCATATTTATTTAGGAGAAAAATTACTGTAATCGTAAAAGTAGATTTAGTTTCTAGCATCAAGCATCCTCAGAAATATCCCCCATCCCCTTTATACTAACCTATCTACCAAATTCAGGTCTTTTAACAGGATGGGGGGAAGCTGATCATACCAGTCTCCCAGAGCAATTACCATAAACCCTGCCCTGTGGAGTTCACTGAGTATGTTTATATAAATGTATGCAGGTGATGGATTTTATGACACTTGTTTACTTTCTAACCAACCATCCTGGTTTTGGAACACTGACTCATGACCTTTCGGATCAAATTGGGACACATGTGGTTACAGTACATAAAATTGCCATGATGCAATGCTAACAACCTCTCTGAGATCTAGAGAATGATAAACCTTTCACAGCACTTTTTTCACGGGGTTAGATAATAATCACCAATCTGATAAAGAGAAAAACTTTGATTTGTGCAATGGACAAGTTTATGTCATGTAAGGAAGTTCAATTCCCATGGTCACCGGGCTGTACTTATCAATGATAAGTACAGCCCGGGGAGCGTGGGAACTTGCGGTCACAGCTGAGTACACGGGTGCTTCCAATCAGCTGTGACTGCAGGCGAACTCACAAGGTTGTTCTCGTTTACATGTTCTGTACGCGAGAAAAGCCCGATTCACCTAGTCCATACCTTACACATAAAGACACAACTTACACACCTTACACAACTTACCTCACCCACAATACATACATTGGACAGCTTACCTTACACATAATACACATATTACTTTACACACAGTGGGAACGTTTCATGTTACCCCCTTTCTGCTGCTCTGTTCCTCCTCCAAACTACTCCATCTACCGATGACAAAAGGCAGGATGACATCCTGTATACATCACACCCCCCACATATGTCACACTCCCAACATACATAACACATCCTACATACATCATACACATCCATATATATATACATCACCCCCCCACACACAGACACATCCATAACAGCCCCCCCCCACTACATACATTACACACCCCATATATAATACAGATTCTTTATACATGACACTACCTCACATAAATAACACATCCTAAATACTTTTCATCTCCCTAAATATATAACACATTTTATATACATTATACCCCCCCCCCCCCACACACACACACACATATTACACCTTTGTTATTATTTTCCTTTTCACGTCCCATCAATGGGGAAAATCATAATGCCTATGGACCCCTAAAGACTAAATGACTAGTCTTAGCTGTTGTCATCTTGTTGCTTTTATTTTCCTGTGGCCTCCTTTGTGTGTAGTGCAAATTCATGTTTTTACAAAACAAATCACATTCTTTGGATCTATGCCAAATTAAAACTCCCACACAATAAATCAAACCAATTTTTGATAGAGTATTGATCAGTTACTAAGGGACACTTCGGACACAATGTACATTCCCTTCAGGTACAACAGAGTGTATCCACCCATCTCTAGTACCATTTCAAGTACAATCACTGATATCAATTTACACCAAGGGGTATATTTATTGGGTGTTAGTGCCCTTATTTAACCTTGGAGGGCACCAATATTATTCCCCAGCCATTCTTTACAAAAGGGTCTCTACGCTGGCTAAAATGAGGGAGTACTGAGTGGTGAGTGTTTTAATTGGCATACAATAAAGCTTACTGAAATGCCTAGTTTATATGGTTAGTGTGGCCTTTTTTTGTTAGGAAAGTAAAGTTAGAGAAGGATATTAAGAGAGTTGTAGTGGACTGGCACCAACAGCTGGTTAAAGAAACCACAATGAAGCTAGCACATTTCTTTATTTATTTTCGTTATTGCTTTAGACAGTATAGAGTTATGTATTTAGGTGTTTTTTCGGATGTTGGGGACTATATAAGGTCAGGTAAGGCAGTGACAGAAGAACTAATACAATGCCAAGGAATGTCCTGGACACACACTCAACTGCCTCTTGGAATAAGAATAGAAATGTTCTACCTTTTAGCTACCTCTATATAGACCTACTCAACCTTGAGCTTTTATTGGGCCAGTGTAAATGTATCACTTAAAATTAGATTCTGTACAGAAGTCTGTACACATTGCTCCCATATAGCTGCCTTAAGTGGTTAACAATACACTACATGCAGACTATTTATATAAGATGGAAACATCCTCTATTTGTTTTTTTACCAGTCAATTTTTCATTAGTGTACATTTCACAAATGGTCCCTTTTTATCATTTATATTATATTGGCATTTGACTTAGCCAAATCAAATTTACATTAATAATGACAGGGACAATTTATTGTATTATTTATCCAAAACCTCCCTGTAATATATGATATTGGTAATTCAATTAGCCAAAAATTTAAAATATGCAGTCTAGGTCCTTTAATAATGCTTTTCACTTGACAACAAGCAGTAGTATATTATACCTATATACTTTTCTGTTAGCCTTCTAATTTCTCAGTCCAAGAAACATTAACTCTATAATTTCACAGCATTTCTTTCTGCACTCAATACAGATCAATGAACTGTATGTAGATTTGGTTTAGGATAAACTGATTTGCTTGATGTGGCTTGCATCAAACAAGTTTGCACTATTTTCATTTCCTTGTTTACCAGTGTACTATATTGCCTTACATGACCACCATCCTTCCCCTTTCCTTTCCAGGTAAAATCAGTAAAAACCTAATATGAAAGCATCATGCTAATCACCATTTTAGGTATGCAATTTTTGTTAACTGCTCCCTATCAGTGCTCCTGAGTACCACTATTGGGCACAGTGAATCTAGGCTGTACTCACTCAGTTACATAATGTATTTTTTTTAATAACTGTAAAAGATACTTATGAAATTCTTTAGAATTCAGGTGACCTGCAGTTGGCCTTCTTCAGGCCTGCATTTGCACTGTTAAAAACATTCTCATAAAATGAATGCAAAGAAAAGCAAATGCCCAATGACACTGGTCCTAGATTTAGAGCCACCAATTTCTATTTGTACATTGGTTGTCTTGAGTTTGTCGGCATCAAATTATATTTTGATGCCAACATTCTGATGAAATTCAGATATATTCAGAATATAATTATACTGGCATACTGTATTCCTTTTTAAAGTGAAGAGTATATTTGATCAGAAGATTGTAATTGTGAAACCAAATGAGATTTAAACATAAGTGGCAGGTGTTATCCACTTATAAATAGGGTCAAACCACCAAAAACTGAATATACTGTAGGATGTTGTAGGCTGGTTTAACCACTTAGCCGGTATGCCCGTACGAAGGTCGGGCAAAAAAAAATGGCTAGGATGGTTAACCCCGTAATTTTGTCACATCCTTACCTCCATGGTCCCGCTGTGCACATCCAGCGGGACCATGGAGGTAAGGATTCCAGCGTCGTCC
>NC_092868.1:38874827-39013739 GCF_032062135.1 Pyxicephalus adspersus | reverse complement strand
TTATATTCATATTATCTACTAGAACCCCTGTTCGGACATATTTCTGTAAGTTACAGGTCTACAATTTAAAAAAAAAAATTTCATGAAAAACAGTGGATCACTTTTGGTACAGAAATCTAGACCTCAGTGTAACGCTCAGGTGGTTAATACCAGTCTAATGTTGTTATATCTCCCTGGCATTCCAGCAGCGTTATTTAGTAGAGTTACAAGAGACATCACAAACATCCTAATGCTTTCATTGCATCATAGAAGAATTGACATTGAACTCAACTTTGTAGGAACTCTTGTACTGTACAGACTGATGCAGGCTTGCAAAGGTAAATATAAAATTTGACTCCCCCCACCCTCAAGGCTAGCTCTGTTGTATTGCGCCCTCCTTCACCCCAGTTGACTGGCTAGCTATTATATATCACAGGTAGATTGCCTTCTTTGCATCAATACACCCAAAACCAACGAGTAAACTTAAAATACAGCCATGTGGGTGTACTGAACCACAGCAAAATAGTTGTAAGCAAGGTACATCATTCCACCAACAAAAAGGCATAAAGTTGTGCAGATAAGGATATGATTGCAGTGGTCTGGCAAGCAGGACACTGCAAGCAGGACACCAGTCCGGTACATTTTCATTATACAGGAGAAAGTATTATTGACAAAATGTGTTTCTGTTTTTGTGCTGCCCCTAGCATGACTTTGGCAGCAATACTGCTCCCCCTTTTCCATAACCCCCCTTTCTCTCCAATAACACAAAAACAACACCTGCGGGTATGGAGCAAACGGCCTCTCAGCTTTTTTATTACAATAATATAAATCAACTTTCTCATGTGTTATCAAATATTAACCTTATAACGTTATACTATAAAACATTACCCCATTCAGGTTGCAGGTCCTTGAAAGAAAAATCTCCTTTAACACACCAACTAGAGATCCAAGCCATGTCTTTATATACCAGGCTCCCAGACACAATTCCACCACCTCGGGAATGCTATAAATTGCACTCTCCCCACACCAATTACTATTTACTTATTGACAAATGGAACAATTTAGGTGACCCCATACCACAGATGGCTCTCCAACCCACTGCCCTTAAGGACCTCAAACTACCCTCCCTCCCCCTCCCTCCCCAAATAAACTGTGCATCAACCTCAAATTTGATATTCAGGAGGCAGGTTTGGAACATGCTTCTTGCTGCCCAGCCTTTTGTACAACATTTCTCCCGTTTTCCAGCATACAAATTGCCATGGCATGTAAAACATGTGATGCACAATGTTGATTGTTCTCATCATTGGAAAACTTCACATTTTTTGGAATTTTAGTGGCCAAAGTTTCAGTTATTAGTTTGTGGTTTTTCCTGGTATTCAGGATCTGGGAAAGAGGTTTAATTTTTCTTGACGCTAATTTACTAACCAGTATTGCTTGTTAAAGTTCTTAGTAACAATGATTTATGGGAGTTCCATGTCCTATTATGTGTCTCTCCAAGACATACCCCATGAAAGCTTCTTGCACTTGTCCTCACCCCATCCTCATGTTGCCAACCTAGACCCTCTAAAAGAGTAAGGTTTGACAACCTGATGCAACCAATCTTGGCTTAACAACAGACAAATCCCTTCTGCTACCTTGTTAGGAAGTCCACTGCACAAAGAGGAGAAGACCCCCCCCCCTCTTACATGTCTACAATTAGTGAAAAAGCACAGTAAATTACAATGAACAATGTATAAAAAGTGCTTTGCAAAACAAAAATATCAAGAAAAACAAAGGTGTATTTTGCTTGAGGTTACCCCAAACCATTGAAATGACTCAGATGAATGGAAATTTGCTCTCTTAAACGTGCAAGAAACAGACCTGTTCATTTGCTGAATTTATTTTGATGTAATGTATTGTTTTCTTACCTCAAGTGAACGGCTCTAGCTAGCGGGAAGCATAGAGAATAATATATTTTTTTACGTTTCCTCTGAAGAACCACTCTGGTCTATGAAGTGCACATGATTCTGTGAGGGGGATTTTATTTTGCAAGTAAATCTTTTTGTTAATATAATATTTGTGTGAAAAAAAGAAGAGGGCCTTTTATGGTATATGTATTTACCTATTGCCATGGTAAAGCGGACTTATCACCAAAATGATTACTAAAAGGGTAGATAACCCTTTGCAGTGCAGGATTCAGTGACATAGTCAGAAGAAAGAAGACATACAAAGACAGAGCTGCCCCACACATCCTCCCAGGAAGTTTCAGGACGAAGGAGGATTTCAGGACAGCGCGGGACCCAAACGAGGGCAGCCCAGGAGGGATCCCATTGTGAGTCTCTGGGCACAATAGTGGAGTTTTAAAGGCAAAGAATGATGAACATGAAATGCAGTGGAAGATGACCAGAAGAACAAAAATTTGCAGTTTAAAAGCTGGTAATCTACAAAGATAACTGGATGCTAATTAGAGCTAGTTGTACATTATGCAATATTATTAATCAAAAAATCAGTCAAAACAATTGCACCATTTGTTTGTCGTCTAGAACAGTGATCAGAAATTGATTGGGCAATTTTTTTTCCTTGATTGTTTAACCATCAAAATCAACCTCAAGGGAAGATTGTATAGTAAGTATGTCTAACATTACAAATGTATTTAGGTTACCCTACTGAAAAGGCAAAAAGGAGGCATTGGGAACTGGTTTTAAGATCTCATTGTAAAAAAAGCTTCTTTATGGTTTAAGATATCAGACTTTTATCTGTAACCTACAGCCAACATGGGTAGGGATGGAATTTGTTCAAAGGGAATATATACATCACCGTTTTTTTCTCCCCAGGCCAGGAGCTTTCCCCTCCTCCCCCGGCAGCATAAAAGATACCAAACTAAAACTATCATAAAGTGCTGGCCTGTCAAATATTGATACCTGCTCACCAGTTCTAAATCAAAAAGTAAAAACTACATGTTGCATACAATGCATCCCGTCAATTATAGGAAGGTTGGGTTGCTTTTGAAAAATGCATAAAAAACTAAAATATGTTTTTGGTTAATTCACTTAAACCTTTATTTAACAGGCAAAATGAAAGTGTTAGTGTGACAAACTTAATTTTATTTGTTAAGCAAAAACACATTTAGAAATTGATGCCTTAAACACACTCCAAAAAGTTGGCACATAGAGAAGTGTAAAACTGGGTCACATCCCATTTTCTTTTCATTACACTTCTTAATCATTGGGAACTGAAGAAGCTAATAGTTGCAGTTACCCATGTGAAATTTTTGCCTGTTATTCGTGTATAAAATACATGATCTGCTGAACAGTACATGGTCTTCATTATCCAATTCACTTCTTCATGATACACCAGACATTTTTATTAGGAGACAAATCTGCACTGCAGGCAGGTCAGTCAAGTACACTCTCTTCTCTTTACCATAAATTAATGTTAACTAGATAAAATGGCAAAGGTATAAGTACTTTATATAGGAGCAATAAACACAGCCTGGGCCACTAAGGTGCTTTTAATATGTTTTATTATTTGTTATATTATTATATTATATTGTTAAATTAGTGCAGTTTAATCTTCTACATTTCCAAATAATTTCTGCGTGAGTAAAACAATAATTTAGGCATCTATGTTGGGAGGCAGTGCCTGAATAGTAGTTTTTTGCTCTTACTTTTTATTAGAACTAATCAATGTCTCAGCAGGAAGAAGGATGAAGGCGGAGCTGTAGGTCTGTTATTTCTTGCACGTAATTATTACATTAATATACATGGTCCTCCTTGTGGAAGCTGAGCTTTGTGGTTAATAATCTGAACTATATCTGGTCATGTTAAACAGAAATTCACTCCTACACACTGCCTATTAACTCGTACCAGCAAATGGAAAAGACAAATGTACATTGTGAGCAGAAAAAAAAGACCTTTTAAAAAAAGTATTAATAAAACAATTGTCATTCATCATTGTGATTTTGTGTGCAGTCATATAGCAAGCAAGAAAAACCAGTGACCGAGAAATGTAAAACTGTACTAGCTGCTGTGCTAACTGCTCACTGTACTTGATAGCATTTTCCCCCAACATTCCAGAGTTTGTGGATGGAAGTAGAGACACAACACAACACATTAGCAGTTGAATATTAAAAAACCTTTCCACTTTTACTTGCCTAAGAAGCTATTTTGGAATGGTTGCCATTTTGGCCTTGCTTTTTATATTCGGTATGGGGATATTTCAAGGGTCTATAGCTGCCATTGTGATAAGGTGCTGGGTTTTTGGTATGCCCTTGCATTGTTAAGTAGGAATGGGTGGCCTCCAAGCATACCTGCTTCAATTTATTCATTGCTATAAATGTTCCTTTGAAGGAACTTAAATTTAGGAACTTAATCTAGTTTAGATTTAGGAACCACACTTTACAGAAGAGTCTTGATGGGGAAGTGTGGCCTCCACATATGTTTACAAATGTATTGAACGAAGACCTATGATTTTCACATAATTTGTTGATCTTGTGTTGTTTTTTTTTTTTTTTTTTTTGCAGGCCGGCTGGTAAGTGTACTGGGAGGAGAATAAGCTTCTAGGTTCTCTTTACAGTTTTAAATAACATTTTATGATGGCTTCTTATTTTAAAATGCATAGGAATCCATTTGGGTTGCAAATTAGTATGCGGTTCCCTGTAAAGATTGTCAAAAATAGTCACTAGGTTTTGATACACATTTGTGTTGGTCAAGTTGGCATTGTTGGTGTCCATTGAACTGGACATTCTGGTTTGGTGTACATAAAAATATCAGGGATTGGAAAACAGAGTAAACTAAAAAGGATAAACTCTCAATTCCTCCGTCTGCTAGGAACTGATAAGGGAGAATAAGATTTAGTTATCCCTGTAAAGGCTTCACAGGGACTTTAAACCATTTTCTGGTTCAAACCTACTTTGTACAAACTTAAGTCGACCATCTATATCACTCGCTGGATCCTTTTCGATAAGGAGAAGGAACCACCCATCAAATGGTGATTTTATTTTCGATACTTGTTGCCACATCATCACCCAACTGTAGTTTTCTGCAGCCTAACAGGTGCCTGCTGCCTGTGAAGGTCAGAGGATCGAAAGTTTGAGACCAGCATATTATATGACAATGGATTTAGGTGTACAAAAGGGATTTTATAATTTTTCCTCTGGGATTAATTAAACCTAGATCTTAGTAAGGATATTTGTAGATGGGAAGGTGACTAAACAATAGCATTTATAATACAATTGCTTTTGGCTTCTATGCTGTGTTGGCTTTTGCATGTTGCTTATCACATCTGCCTTTGCTTTACATCACTAGAAATATATGTAGGTCAATTTAAGACACTATAAATGTGAAGGTACAGCTGTCAGCTGTCAGTTAAGTTGTCTTTCAGACACTTATTTTGAGACCTTTCAGACACATTTAACTGAAGAGTACCAGGTACAACAGGTACAGTATGTAAAGCACCTGAAAGGCACCAGATGGCAGCATTTCTATTCATATACATAACAGTTTTAGCATTTTTGATACAACATGCAACATAGAATGAAAAAATGTAAAAATGCAATAAATTGAAGCTTAATTGTCTGTGAAGACCCTGTATATCTTCTAGAATTTACTAATTCCTGGAACTGCTTTCATGATTCCTGTATAAAGTTAGTATAAATTTTAATGTTCCACTAATCCAATTCAAATCTGGTAAACCAGATGCAAACAGCACAGTCTACATATTGCATATTCCCGCTGGTCCAGTGAGGTTCAGGTTCTGTTTGAATAATGGCTGCAGTGGATTGCAAAGAAATCAGGTTTAAGGTTATTAGAATGCTTGTTGCTGAATATCACCAATAGTTTCCAGTTTGGTTTCAAATGTTGCTTGGACCTTCTCATAAGTCTGAGCCCAGTACACAATAGGTCAAAATTGTGCTACCCAGTTTACATTCCAATGAGCCCTTTAGGGTGCCTAGGGCAGAATTGCTGCGTTGTGTTCTGCAGCTTAGTTTAAAAAGCAAGGCATTTACTTTTTTTTATGAAGAGCACTGAGAAAAACGTAGCCTGCAGGATTCATACATATACAGAGAAAGTACAGATAACCCCCCCCCCCCCTTTGTGCTCTGAACCTATATTTTGATATTCAGTGAATAACAGCAGAACAAAGCAGCATAAATAACATCATGGGTGTAAGGGAATTACCCATAATCATTTCTACTACTTATGGAAATAAAGATCAACTGACTTTATGATGCATACATTAAAATGCCAGATATACACCAGAAAAAGAAACAGGCAGTGAATCCATCTCAAAGATGCAAAATGCAGATATGAATTTTACATAATTATTGTAAATATACCATCCATATCGATACCAAATATATACTGAGCTACAAAAAATGCAACATGAGATATTCTGAACTTGTTTTGGTAATTTACAAAGACACACTTTTTAGAAGAAAAATGGTTTGGAAATGCAGCCACCCCCTTTATGCAGACCATCACAAATTAAAGTACAAGCATGATCACAAACAAAATACCATATTCAACAAAGGATTAAATAAACCTTTTATGAACAATGAACAATATGACAACTTTGGTGAATTTATCAGCAAGAGTTTTTTTTTAAATAAAGTATGGAATAATTAGAACCACTGTCCATTTTTTTGTTGCAGTGTCCCTAATTGTGGCTCCAAATGAGGGTCAGAGGGATGAGCTTACAAATAAAGGACACAGGGATATGATTCCAAATTGAGGACAATGGGAAATCTGGGACAGAGGAACATGGCTCTACATGAGGGGCAGAGAGATGTGGATCCGAATACGGAAGAGCGAGATGTGGCCCCAAAAAAGAGATGTGACTCTTGAGTCACTAGAGAGACAGAAGGACATTTCTCTAAATGAGAAACAACAGGATCAAAATGAACAATAGAAGGATGAGGGACAGAAGTAAGTGCTTCCAAATTAGGACAGAACAATGAAGCTCTCAATGAGGGACAAAAAGTTGTGGCTCCAAATGGGGAACAAACATATATGCTTCAAAAAAAGGGACAAAGGGATGTGTTCCCAAATCAGGAATGTGGCCCCACTTGAGGGAAAGACAAATGTGGCTTTAAATGAGAGCCATGGGAATGTGGATCCAAAAAGGGGACAGAGGTATCTATTTCCAAAAAGGGAACAAAGTTATGTGCTTCCAAATGATGGAGAAAGGGAATCTATTTTAACCATGCACAGCTATTCTACAATGTTACATTTCTGCTTTCATTTTAATGATGTTTTCCTCTCTCCTAGAACACAGATCTTTTCCAGATATCTTCTTTAATATTTTCTATTAAAGAAATATTCTTACATATCAAAAACTTTTTTAGAATTATTGCTTTGCATTTTTAATCAGAGAATTTTACAAATAGCAGACGTATAGGTTACTGGGAAATGCCCAAGATCAGTTTTGCCGGGAACTAATTTTATTAAACTACAGAACGCCCTTGAAAAACTTCCCAGCAGAACTGCATTCTTCTATACAATAAAAAGCCACTATATCCAAAAACAAGTTCTGCAGGTCTAAGTTTTCATGTTATACTGGTATACTGAAAAAGGTAATGAAGTATCACAGAGAATATACTAGCCATTTTTAATGTAAAAAAAGACAATACTTGGGTATAAGTATATCAAGCCTTCAAACTGTATCAAAACTGATTATTCTTTGCATATAGGGGTATGATGGAAATCAATATACTCCACTTTAGCAGTAATCCTACAGAATATAAGTTACATATAAGACCTTAACTTGTTTGAAACAAAATCAAAATACTTCAGTTATCTATAAGTATTTATTTTGTGTATTCTGAGTATTAAATACACTGTTTTTGTTATAAATAATTTTTCTTAAAATCACAGCTGGAAAATGTAGTTTTGGGAAGCATGTTACCTTGTATAATGTTGCAGGACTCAGGTCCAAAAGCCAATCACTGGGCCTGACCTCTGTCAATTGTCACATCACCATTCCTTTGTGAGTTTACAAAGAGTGGTGGGGAGTTCTAAGTTGTAAGTTGACTATATCTGGATTTGGATAGCATTTTTGCACAGACACTGTTACCTTGACCTCAATAGGCAAGGTGATAGTGACCCGTTAGAGGGTCCCTAGTGATAATGTAGAATAGTTTTCTCTTTTGCTTGTTCTCTGGCAGTTACATAAAAGTCATGCAGGGAGAGAAGGTAGGACAGGCAGAGGCACATGGTAGACACTCGCAGAATAGAAAAGGGCTATAGAAGGGAGGTGGCTGTGATTTAGGAATTTTCTCTTCCTGGAATGGTTAAACTTTCTAGCAAAGCACATTGCCAGTAAATAAGAAAACATATGGAAAGAATAAACACTACAGATAAACATTCAAAACGCTTGATTAGGAAATAATTAAGCTATGTTATTAGACACCATGTCATATTTTTTTATATATCTTGTACATGTGACATTGAGTCACAGTAAAGATCTTTTCGGTAAGGTAATACAAGAAAAGAAATCTCCATGTATATATTATACTCTGCATGTTTTTTTTATGACATTATACATCTCACAAGGTATAAATTTGTAATTTGTGTGACAACAGCATTAATAAATCACCATTTCAAAATGCATGTTATCATGAAAAAATAACGATAAGACGATAATGACAGATACAAATACATCTTATCAATGCTAGTATCTATGAAGGGTTAGTCTTTAGTGTGGTGGATTATAGCAGCATGGTAGAGGTAAGTATGCAAATAAGAGCCTTCCTAAAGTCCATCTCCAGATAAACTTTGTTGTTACTTTTGGATGGAATAGGGATGGGTAAATCCTATAACAGTTTTTATTTACTGACTGTTTCATATTGGGAAGATTTTACCTTGTTAAAAGTGTTTTTTTTTTTTTTTTAATTCTGTAATAAAGTGGTAATATAACAACTATACCAGTTATAAATATTCTGTGTATGACAAAATCATAATACTCAGGAAATCACAGTGATTCAGCAAATGTACTGTACATCTGGACTGATCCCATGAATCTCTCTCTGGCTTTTCAGAAAGGTGGGGTAGAATCTTCACTGTTCAACCCCCTTCATCCCTCATTCATGATTCATTCCCAGGATTTTTTCCAGTTTCATGGGCCACGTGATCAGAAATAGCTTATGCTATGTGTTATTTCATTGGTTCCCCAATATTTACCTATGCCCAGCAATTTAAAGATGGCTAATTCCTTAAAGTGGTTCTTAGATCATGGGTAAGATCAAGATGTTCTAAAAACATGATCTACATCAAGAATATCCATAACATAAGAACCACTTTTTTTTCCAGAATCTGCAAAAGCTAAACTCGTTCCCACTTTAAGAGGAGGAACAATGGATTATAACAAAGCACTGAGTGGCCCAGGAGCTTATGATATAACGTGTGTGGTTCAAACGAGAACCAAAATTTAATTCTGCTTTTATGATAGATGGCAGGGATGGGGATCTGACTTTAAGATCTATCCATCAAGAAACATGAATGTGCTCTCAAGAGTCATCCAATGATTCCTATCCCTGTTTTAAAACCAGAAAAACGGAGGGGAGTTTGTATAGTTGTTAGAGGATTTAAAGGTAATGTAAGACACCATATGAGCAAATTGTGCATCAGGCATGGAGGTATTGGATTTATGGAAAATGACTTTAGAATTCCTTTAGTAACTAAAGATCTTAAATGTTTTGATTATAGAGGAAATAGAAATATGAGTAGAGGTGATATATAATGCCAGATCATAGGTGAACAGGTCTAGTTTGTATTGACTATCACTAGCATAACATATGTTTTATAAAATCGAGGAGTAAAGCTGTCTGGGCTGGGGCTCTTTCCAGCTAGTCTGGCTAAGACTAGTTATAGAGATCGGAGTATAATTTATGAAAGGATGCTCCCCTGGCATTGAGGTTATCTGGCCATGCTGATTTATAAGTGTGTGTATGAGTGGATTTAAGGTGGAGTCTTCTAGCTAAAAAATGACCAAATTGGTAAAATGAGTGACAGGCTCTGTCCCCATGGCATTGGTAGGCGCATTCAAAGAGTAAGAATATGCCATCCCGCCGGTCCAACTCCAGAAAGGAATACACTGAAAAGTAGTCTTATGAAGGCGTTCCAAGGAGTGAATTTTCGACAATGTGTCTTTAATATCCTCATTCCTACATTCTTTTAAGCAGGAGCCCTGTTGTATAACCATGGCACATAAAACCGGTTTAACGGTGCTACATGCTCAGACCTGTTACTATATTTATAATATTTTTAGGGAGTTTGCCTTAATTCCTTTAGGTTTCTTTCATTTTGAATTTTTGCAAATGTAATTTGTCTTTTGCTATATTCTTCAATTCCTCTTCAATTTTAAACTCTTCGTCATTGTTGTCATCTAGTTCATCACCATAATCATGTTCTTCAAGAAAAGGATAGTGTAACAAAAAAACAGAACTGGGATTTCATCTGAATGGGCCACTGGGCGTATAGCCGATGGTAGACTAGGATTCTCTATGTTACATTTATTTTTCTTGTTATATCCTGAAGTTTTAACTATACAAAGGTTCCCTTTGTCCACATCTGTAAACCCCCGACACACTGTTTGCACACCTTGTGAGGGGCCCATGATTCATCTCGATCACCAAGTTTAACTTTGAAATATGCCAAATTGGCTTGGTCTACAAACGTGCTGAAGTTCACCCTTTCACTGAGAATGGTGAAACTGCCACAGATAAAACAGAATGAATCAGGGTTGTTTAGGCACTTACGACGAGAAACAGCAGAGCCAGACATAATCTGAAAGAAAGAAAATACATGTGTAGGTAGAAAAATAAATTTTGCTTATTCACTACGTAGAGCAGCGCACACCCTCTGACCACACTGTCTTGTGTGTAAATGAACCTGACGTAATAGAAGAAAACTAACTGCACTTTCTGAATCAGCATACTGATCAGCATACCGAGAAAAAATTTGTTCAAAATTGTTTTCCAGTGTTAATAACCACAGCCCCTTTCTGTGCCTTCAGTACTCCAGAGTAAATACTATATGGGCTTATCCATTCAGATTGCATAACTCTCATCTCAAGATAGTCTCCCAAGGTCCCCATTTTGGTTGAGGACGTTAAGTATCTGTTAGACGCACTAAAAGTAACTCTGGCAGGTATAGCCTTTGGCCCAGACAACCTTACCCCTGCCTGATTTCTGCACACAAATTAAACTTTATATGCCGGTCATAAAGGAAGAGGCGTTTCACAGATAAATTGTCACAGTTTACCTAAAGTAAAAATAAAAAACAAAACACAATTGTTTGTGTCAGTGGAGGAAAAATATGCCACTTATTGTTGGTGCCAATGGAAAGAAAATCAGCCCTATATCATTGGTGTCAGTGGGAATACAATAGGCCCCATCACTGTTGGGGAGGAATAAAAGCCCCATATTTTTGGTGTTGGTGGGATACGATTGGCTACCAATGAACTCATCGCAAAAAAAAAATTGTTCTATAAAGCGATAAAATGATAAAATAAGCATGTGTGAGGTAATTACCAGATGACACTGAAACACTTGCAAGTTGGGGGATTATTATGCCATATTTTTTTCTGCATTGGTTATGATTGGCTGAATAGAAATGTCACAAAATGTTTATTTGGAAAGAAACCAGTACTTTAAATGTCCAAAAATGTTTAATGTTTTGTCAGCTTGTCTGTGCTGCAAATAAAGCTGTGTAACGTAAGAAACAAAGCCATGTGATCATGTTATACTGTGATAATAAAACAATTTTCATTTTTTGGTGGCATGTTGTCTTTGTAATTTTGTTACTATTTGCCTAGATATGGAAGGAATGAATTTTGAATGGCTAATATAACAAAAACATTTTACAGATGAAACACAATATTTAGGTGTTTCCTTGGATAAGGAGTTGGACCTCAGGACGCAGAGAATCCCTGCGATGTTGGACATCAGGGCACAGAGAATTCTCTTCCGAGTTGGAACTCAAGGTGCAGAGAATCATAATCCCTTCGAGTTGGACCGCAGGGCACAGAGAATCCCTCACGATTTGGACCTCAGGACGCAGAGAATTCCCCAATGTTGGACCTCAGGGTGCAGAGAATCTCCCGTGAGTTTGACGATGGGGGTGCAGAGAATCCATCTGTAAGTTGGACCTCAGGGCGCAGAGAATTCCCTCCTGAGTTGGACCTCAGAGCACAGGGAATCCCCCCCAAATTAGACCTAAGGGAGCAGAGAATCCTCCCTTGAGTTGGACCTTAGGGCACAGAGAATCCACCTCCAGTTGGACCTCAGGTCACAGAGAATCCCCCCCAAGTTGGACACAAGATGGTTTTCAGGCCGCACGTTTACCCAACTTGGGAAGGGGGGGGATTCAAGATGGTTTCCAGGGTGGACAATTACCTATTTATGAGGAAACGCAAGGCAATTTCCAAGGCACATGTTTACCCACCTTGGGGTAAAAACGAGATGGTTTCCAGGGTGCAAGCACTCTACCCCTCCCGGTTGGACTGCAGGGTGCAAAGAATCTCCCCTCCCAAGTTGAATCGTAGGACGCAGAGAATCCACCTGATTTCCATGGCACACGTTTACGCACTGTGGGGTAAACACAAGATGGTTTCCAGGGCATATGTTTACCCACTTTGGGGTAAACACAAGACGATTTGCAGACCGCTCCCCTTGATGGTTCGC
This sequence comes from Pyxicephalus adspersus, assembly GCF_032062135.1. Classification (NCBI taxonomy): domain Eukaryota; kingdom Metazoa; phylum Chordata; class Amphibia; order Anura; family Pyxicephalidae; genus Pyxicephalus; species Pyxicephalus adspersus. Next base: position 39,001,099 of record NC_092868.1, on the reverse strand, counting down.
AGGGGTGAGTATCCCCATGGACAGTTTAACGGGTGCTGATTACCCTCCAGGGTTATAAGCATGCATAATCCCTTCCCCTTGATGGTTTGCAGGGCACCGATGATCCCCCTGATAATCTGCAGGGTGTGGCTAAGCAGCTAATCCCCCCTCTCCTCTTGATGGTTCGCAGGGTGTGGATAACCCCATGGGTGGTTTTCAGGGGGCAGATAACCTCTCCCTTGATGCTTCGCAGGGCACAGTAGTCAGTTGGGCATAATACTATTTGTAGAAAAGGTGCCATTGTAGAAATGATGACATTTGCTGTTGACAAAATTTTTTCAATGGTTTCTGAGCCCTTTTAGGTCATTGGGAAAAACAAAATAAAGATTTTTTGCAGAGTCTAAATCCAAGTTGAATTGAAGGTCTGAGGCAATTTGTGAGTTAGATTGCAGGACAGAAGCTTAAGCAGTTTGGGAAGGAGTTTGTCTGCCAAGCTAATGTTTACCTAAATCAGAGGAAAGGCAAGTTCGCTCACAGGGCAGACAGGTATTCAACTTGGGGAAATCTGAGTTACTTTGTAAATTTCCTTTTGTTACTGATTTATACCTACCTGCAGCTTTTTTAATGTAATTGCACATTTCCTCTTCTAATTTCCAAATAAAGCTCTGTTCATATATAATGATGCTTTGTTTACTATTAAAGGCCACTGCAGCATTGTTTGTAAGTAAAATACTTGCTGCTCATTGGTGCCCACCTATAGAAAATTTGTAATGCAGTTGTGTATGATTTCCAATTTAAATGAATAAATTGGCCACGGAAAATGAGGCAGGCAGTAATGAACGTTGACATTTTTTATCCAAGTGCTTTACAAGGTATGACTTACAACTAATACAATACCAATTGATTTTATTTGATACTTATATAATAATGGTTTCTGGGTCTGATGAAGCAGACTTTTTATTCTATGAAACGGGTCACCACCACCATTAGACACCATTAGAAATTCATGTAATTTATGTTGTCTTCCATACAGAAATAGTCATTTGTCAACTTGTTTTTATGATCTATACCTGTATTTTAAAATATGATTGTTAATATGGAACATTGTTAATATGGATTTCTACCTGATTCAAATTGTGGTATATTTCTAAAAGCCCCATTATCTGCTGCCAATTCATTCATTTATATGTTTTCTAAGGATGTATACCACAAAATATGATCTATTGTTTGCCCCAATCCCAGACACCATTGTTTTTCTATTTTGTATGAGTTCCCATTGCTGCTCTTTAAATCTTTAATAAATCAGTGTTAATGCAATACGCATAATGTTTGTTGACCATGACCATTGCAGTTTATTTAATTGTAAATTAATCCCCCTTACTGCCAATCTAGGTTTACGTAGAGGATTATTTTAAAGCAATTACATGTACTTCTTATTGTCTTCAAAACCACTGATAGAGCAATGTTCATATTCAAATCACATAACTTGCCAAATTCAAATTAATGGTAATGCTTTGGGTAAACCTCTCAATTGGTTTGTGTTTGAGGTAACTGATCATATTAAATCTCTACTATTATGAAGTGGTTAGGTGTATATACTGGCTTCATATAAACTTTGAGCCCCGGGTGTTCTTTTATCTTTTGCTTTGTATGACTAATTGCCATGCTTTGTGTGCATCTCACATTTATGACATGTAGCTTGACTAAGAGAACCATTGTTTTTCTGTCCTGCTACTGATGTATGCAGTGACACGGGGAGATTCTTACTGTTCTATCCACTGCTGTTAATAGCATGCTATGAGGTTAGGGTCTATTGGCCCCTGAACTGCCCCAGGTAGGTTCACACTTAAACGTTTTGTCTATTTAGATATGATTCTCATTGTGGATATACTCTGTTTGGCTAGAATGTGTTTATTTTCCATCATTAGCATAGGGACCCCAGAATGAGATTGGCCTTGATGTTGGCTCTGGGGCTTACCCTCATATCAATAGATATGGGGAACTAACAAATCTCTGTTATATTGGAGTTTTTTAGGTTTATCGACTTGGAATAATGTTTCTTTGCATATACAAATATTTGCCATTTTCTGGTCATCATAAGGTAGTATTCATATGAAATCCACATAATAATTCCTTGTTAACTTCCTGAATCTCACTGCTGCTTTTCATTGTGCATTGTAAAAAAAATCCCTTTACTGCTTATTTTTGCTTACCAGGAGTCTGAATCCCAATTTAGGTCACAACGGCTAGGTCACCCCCAGCTTTAATTAGCAGGTCCAAGGCAAACCCAAATTTGGATCAGAGAGCATAGAAAACCCCTCAGTTGCATCCCAGCACTGAGGTCACTCCCAAGTTGGAGTGAAGGGCATAGTTAACCGCTGAATTGATATTGTGCAGGACTAAGGCAACTCGCTAGATGGTTTGAAGGGCACAGATAAACTCTGGTTTAGATCAACAGGGAGACATTCACTGCAGTGCAGTGCTGTGAAAGATCAGTTTCCACTCATCTCCCTGGTCCAGGGGCTCCTTCTGTCCCTTTTGCCACCCCATCTGTAGAGCAAACAGGGACTGGAGTGCAGGCCAGTTTAGGAGCTGTCTGCACTGCCGCCATTCAGCCATGCCCTTCCAAATTAGTTTCTATCGGTTACCATCTCTTCAACTTGTTTTTTATGATGTATTTGCAATAGGTGATTTTTTCCTTTTTCTTTCTTTTATTGAATGATGTTTTTTTTTGTTTGGAAATGTTATACAAGAAAAATATGGTCAACTTTACATATGTTTTCATGTCCTTTTTGCTGTACATTTTACTTTTTTTACACAGACAGCAGTGTAATTATTTTCAGAATAACTAAGAAATGATTTGCTTTTCTTTGGAATCACTCCTGGGCAGGAACGACCTGTATCATCTAGTTATTTGTATATACAAGTATGTGAAGTGGATTGTGTTTCCCAGAGAGCCGGGGTTTACAATCTGTCACTCTTATTTCCCACCTCATAGTAGAATTTCGTTTTTAAAAAAGAAAATTCTGCGCCTTTTTTGTTCATGTATGGCTTTCTGGGCTTGGACAAGTTGGTCAATTCCCCCTCTTTTTTCTTTTGGGAACCTAGTATGATTCAAATATGAAGTTCCTTCGTTCAGTCTGCAAAGGGTAAGGTAAATTGGTGCATGGTGTGAGAGCACTTGAACCCCAATCTCTGAACTTTTACTAAGTTTTAGTAGATTAGGTTGTAAAAAAAACAAAAAAAAAAAAACAATTTTTGAGTATTTTAATGTGGTGAAAAATAAGAGGTGAAATCTCTGCCTGTGTAGGAAAATGTATGCCAAGTATCTACCAAATGTAAAAATTGTAATAAAAGTTGTATCTTTTTAAAGGCTTTGCATGGTGTAAAGGACTTTCCATCTGAAGTATCCTATAAGGCAGTGGTCCCCAATTCAAATGTTTCTAGTTACAGTAACATACATGCACCAAATAAAGGAAATAACAAATCTCAAGCATTCACCATTTGATGCTAATTTTAATAATGTGACATTTAAATAATGAGATACAAAACCTAAATCTATCATACAGTGCTGGCCGGTCATATATCCCTCCCCACTTACCATTCCTGTACCAAAGAGCACAATCTACACCATACAATACATCAGTTATAGGGGGCTGCTAACCTTCTTTGTACCCCAAAATCTGCAATGGATACTTCCAGAGAAATTCAAGTCATGTGACAGATAGCCAAGGGGGACATGTTCTTAATACTACATCTTCAGGTCCCTATATGTCCCCCTTCCTGGGAATTAGGGTCTGCAGAAGGTAAGTGGCCAGATATGTGTGATAGTAAGTGGCCAGATATGTGTGAGAGTATAGCACAGTATGATAGGTATATTTTTTCTTACCTTGTGATGGTGCAACAGCAATAAAATTTTAGGGCGAGTTATCCACAAGAGTCACCCAGTTATCCTACATTTTATTAAACCTACAGCTCCCCTTTCAGGAGAAATTGGAGTTCAAACAACATAAGCGGACATTTATATGCGACAGGTAACATGGTATGGTAGGGGTGATAAAACTTTAGTGTGTGTGTGTGCGTGTGTGTGTGTGTGTGTGTGTGTGTGGGGGGGGGGTTAGCAACAAGAGTCCCCCACTTATCCTACATTTCCCTTTCTCTACTGTTAAAGAGGAATTGGGGTTCAGAGAAGTTAAGTGGCTAGCTATGTGTAACAGGCAGTTCGCCAGCTGCTCAGTCCCTCACACTGCAGTGTCTGCAGGTTTGACTCCAGGCGGCAGTGTGATATAAAAACAATTTTCATTTTTTGGTGGTATGTTGTCTTTGTAATTTTGTTACTATTTGCCTAGATATGGAAGGAATGAATTTTGAATGGCTAATATAACAAAAACATTTTACAGATGAAACACAATATTTAGGTGTTTTCTTAGATAAGGAGCTGGACCTCAGGACGCAGAGAATCCCTGCGATGTTGGACATCAGGGCACAGAGAATTCTCTTCCGAGTTGGAACTCAAGGCGCAGAGAATCATAATCCCTTCGAGTTGGACCGCAGGGCACAGAGAATCCCTTGCGATTTGGACCTCAGGACGCAGAGAATTCCCCAATGTTGGACCTCAGAGTGCAGAGAATCTCCCGTGAGTTTGACAATGGGGGTGCAGAGAATCCACCTGCAAGTAGGACCTCAGAGCACAGGGAATCCCCCCCAAATTAGACCTAAGGGAGCAGAGAATCCTCCCTTGAGTTGGACCTCAGGTCACAGAGAATCCCCCTCCAGTTGGACCTCAGGTCACAGAGAATCCCCCCCAAGTTGGACACAAGATGGTTTTCAGGCCGCACGTTTACCCAACTTGGGAAGGGGGGGATTCAAGATGGTTTCCAGGGTGGACGGTACGGAGCATCTCCCCCAAGCCAAGGTTCCATGGCATGAGGAAGGGATAACTGTACCGCAAACTTAATGACAACCTGAATACAGCCTAAAAGTTTTGTGAACTTCAAGGGGGGACCAAAGCGCACAGACGATTGGCAGTACCCTACTTTTTATTGCCTTGAAAATGGCCCCAGGGGTCCATAACATTCAAACTCAATTTGGGCACCTTTGTCTTGAAATAGCTCCCCTTAATGTGAAAATATCCCTGATTGTTATTAGAATTTTATGCTTGTGAACAAAATATCTGGCAACTTGCTATGTTTAGGGGGCTGAAATTAACCCACCTAGTGGTAATCCCGAGTCTGACTCGGGGTCGATTTTACTTGCAAAAAGCGGTAATCCTGAGTCAGACTTGGGGTACCTAAAAGGAGGATAAAAACCCACTTACCTTGTTCAGTTGCTAAAAGCAGGATAAAAACCCACTTACCTTGGTCAGTCCCTGTCCCCCGGCGTCCTGCTGGTCCCCACAGGTCCTAGTTACGCGTCCTCCTCCTCCGATCTCCAGCCACGAAGTGCAGATTTGATCTACGGGGTTTCTCGGTGACGTCGGTACATGCGTCAGTGTGGCTGGGACTTAGTGGCGGAAAATTGTACTCACTTTGTATTGGATTCAATACAAAATAGCTGTATTGAGTCAAATACAAAGAAATGTTCATATAATATATATATATAATTATATTATATATATTATATATGCTACTATAAAGTTGCATTACATGTTTAAATTTTTTTTTTAACAGAGTTTTCTGTTTTGTTATTTAAGGTTTAATATAAATTTATTACATTTATTAAATGAAATAAAGTGAGTTATAAATCAGTGAGTTATGCCTAAGAATTACAGCCTACAATGAAAAATAAATTTCCATGCAAAAAACGTTTTTTGCATGGAAATTTGGAAGGAATTAGACCGCTAGGGAGGTTAATTAAGGTTACAGCTCTCAGGGTCCCCTTTGTACAAAGGTAAAGGTCATACAAAGGTAAGACTGGCACCTAGGACACTTTTGGCACTCGAGTATGCCATGTAAGCTACAAAAACGGGAAAAGCTACAATTCACAAGTACATTCACAGAAAGTGTAGGTAAACCAAAAGAAATTGGATCATCAGAGAGGTGTTAAAGAGTGTAACAAGCCTCAGATTACAAAAGCCAAGTAGTGAGAAAGTAAGGTATTGTGATAAACAAAATAGTTATGCTGTGTTTAGTATTTATTGCTTCTTGCAATCCATCTAAGCGATGAGAAAAGGGGAGACTATGCCAAATAATTAGAATTAGGTTCTTCTAGGTGAAATACTGTCAAATACTGTTGTAGGAGAGCAACGCAAGTGTAAAATAAGCTGTTTTAGCAGAAAAGCCCTTCAGCATTCAGGCATCAATCTGTTACAGAGTGTATATTTGGAAGTTTTGAGTCCAATGATAATGCTGACATTAGGCCCTGATAATGGAGAGTTGTAAAATAATGGCTGTGTATTCCCGCAGTTTCCCACACCGCCTATGTTGTCCCGCAATGCCAGAATAAAGAAATAGCCGCAGCCCCTGCTTCCCTTTAGCCGTGCAGCCTAATGTATTTTATCGGCATTCCGGGACACATTCTGAGACACAGCTAAAGGGGATTTTAGAGGCAGATTAGTTCCTGACTCTCTCCTGTGCTACCATTGGCTGCTGGGACTTTATAGCCTCTTTTCTCACCATCATTAGTGCCTGTTGAAGCAATAAGCTAGGCTGACTTACTGCTAGTGTGTACATTCATCTGATTTACTGTTGCTGACCTTTCTTTTTTCTGACCCTGCCTGTGACTCCAACTCTGCTTTTGTATTGCCCTTGTGTACATTGTTATGTGATGAGATTGCCTGTGAATGACCTCTTGTCTGTATTCTCCTGGTCTTCTGCAAAGCCCTGCCTCCTGGTCTTCTGCAGCCCCTCCTCAAACTACATCCCTTCCATGCTAAGTCCTTGGGGAAACGTGTGCTGGGAAATGCAACCAGTCTCCTGAGCGGGTCTTGCTATAGGTAACGAGTGGGGTGTTAGATTGGGGGACTGGTGTCTGGCGAGTACTGTTGCTGGACCACGGCCTTACAGTATTGTTTGATGGAAAGTTTTGGACACAGGTTACACAGGTATGGCACTATTTTCCCTGGCTTTAGGTTTCTTCAGGAACTCAATAGTTACACTGCAGTGGGAACTCTCCAACCAGAGTTAGAGAGATTTTAGGATTTTTTTGTTATTTACCAAAATTTACTATTGAAAACACAGGGCTCCCAAATTTGCTGTTCCCAGCCTTTGATTGGACTTTAAAGAAACAGCAGTAAAAAACATCCATCTTCCATATCCATAGCATATGTTCAGTGTCAGTATACTTAGGTGGAGCACAACTGATTACTTTTCAGTGCCCAAGTCCACCTCTGCTGTGCAGAGATCTTTAAAAGGCTCATACCAAACAAAATTTAGGTACATACACAAGTTGCAGTAAACACAAAACTGCATCGATTGGTGTTGCGTTTGTATCTGTCCAGTGTTTAGCGTTAAAGAACATTTTTAGTATGCCACTGCCTAAATATAATAAGGGCGAAAATACTAGAAGTCTTTTGACCATGCTGTTCCTCTGGTTTTTATGTATCTTTAGTTTAGTGTTTCCCTGTCTTGGTTTGAGACATATTTTTATGGCAGGTAACTTCCTCCAGGATCCTTCCACAAAGAATTATTCTTGTTTAATGAGTATACAAACCTAGATAAGTACAATGTGCTTTTCTTCTCTTTTCTTTCCATTCAAATTACCCTATATATTGCCCTAGCAATAAATATTTATAGGATCAAAATGTTAAAGAACATTGCTCAACAGTGTTTCAGGGAATAAAATTACTTTTGGCTCCTTCAAGTAGTTGACTCATACCCCCACATACCCAAACAGAACACAATATGTAGCTCTAAAGAATGCCAACAGACAATAAACCTAATTAAAGGCTAAATCTGATTTAACCTATGATGCAGTCTGTATGTAGAATTAACACAACATATTTTTTTATTTTTTGGTTTCCTGTCAGTAACATAGGTGTATTATCTGTTGGTCCTATTCTAGAAAGTTTATTTTTCAACCTCATCTAACAAGCCCGGCTGTTCAACAAAAGTAGAAGTTAGAAGGCTAAAACAAGTTATTTAAAACACTAGTGTGCTTGCAAGTTTTAGGTTTTATTAATTTTGTGTAATGCGCCTGGGCACACAAACCACAACCAACTCCAGATATCCTTGAATCAGGTTTATTCAAAATGGTACAGCACAGCAAGGGTTAAGTCCAATCAAGCAAGGTACAGAAGGATAAGGCAAATGCAGGTCAGTAACAATCCGAGGTCAGGGCAGGCAGCAGGCAGAATGGTCAATAACAATCCGAGGTCAGGGCTGGCAGAGTTCAATCAGAGTTAGTTTCAGACCGGGTCACTAAGGAGATGACAAGCAGATAAAGTTTAAACTACACAAAGACACACCCAAGCACACTGTGGTAACAGAGGCTATATCGGGCAATGGTGTAAAGGACAGGCTCTCCTTAAATGGCCAGGATGACCAATGACCTTGCGCCACCTGGCACCGTCTAATAGGAGACTGGGTAAATCCCCTGCGGCTGATTGGCCGCAGGGAATTCAAACTAACTATGTCCCGCCCCGGGGCGAGGCAGCCGAGTGCCACGCCCTCGGGGGGTACAAGAGGGACGCATAGTAACACGCGCACCTCTTCCCACAGCACCCCTAGGACGTGCACTACTTTGCACTTGCAAAGGAGTGCTGAGAGCAGGAATATCATTAACCACATCTAAAGGGATGCAAGGGCTGCTGCCTGGCTAAACAGTAGTTTGGCCAGGACGGATCCCACCGCCTGCAGAGACAGACAAGCTGCGAGCAGAGCAGCAGCCTCGGCCATGCTGCCTGCTAGAGCGGTGTCTCCCTCTGTGGCTGGGAACCGCAGGGACACCGCGGGCTCGCAGGACGGGTAAGTTCCTTACATTTTGCTTATGTTTGAGATTTTTTTATTTATGTTTCTTTTTCATCTGTACACAGGGGGCCCACTTTTCTCCTCAATAGATACAGTGCAGGGAGTGTAGCCACTCTAAAACCATATTATGAGGTGAAAATGAAGGGAAAATATATACACGTATATACTCGAGTATAAGTCAATTCGAGTTTAGGTCGAGGTACCTATTTTTACCTTGATTGACTCGATTATAAAATGAGGGTGGGAAATTTTACAAATTACATGAATTGAGGCATCAGTGGAGTGTATGTTTTTAAAAATTTATTTCAATATTATTTCAAAGAAAAACAGGAAACTAGCCGTCACGTTATAGCGCTGATATATTACGCAACACTGTCCAAAGCAAAAGAACCTTTACTTTGGGGAAAAAAAAGCTGTTAGCTTTCACCCCCCCCCCCACTCCACCATTGTATATACCTGCATTTTGTTTACTCTCTACTCTGCCCCCTTCTTTTAGCAACAGGAACCAAACAAGATACCCAGTATTTCCTGATATCATGGAGCATGTGTTTCACCCATCACAACACATATATCTTAATGTAAAGGTCTGTGAATGTGTTGCTTTGTTCTGTCAGAAGAAGACATAATGGTGAAGTAAGGCACGGTATGTATCATATATATCTTATAAAAGTATACATGTGCTAAACAAAATAACTTTTCTTTTCAGCTCTATGTACTATACACTTTAACCTATCTTCATAAAAAAAACATCAAATAAGTTTGTCTGCACTTTTTGTTTTTATTGCAATCTCACCTGCTGGGTAATGATCGCACTCCACACTACTCTCTGCACACACTAATGACATGGACACACTCCAAAGCACGCCCTGCTCTGTTCCAGGCTTCCTACAGGGCCGTACAGGGCGCGGTATTGAAGTTCCACCCTGCAGTGACGTCACGCGGGTCCCGGGCTGAAGAAGCTGTCGCAGCAAGGCAAGGTAAGTACACTGTATTTTTGTATTTTAGCAGCCAAAGAACGGGCAAACAAAGTGACCCCCCCCCCCTCTAGCATGGCTTCCCGGCAAGGTAATGCAGCTCTGTCACAGCACTGGGTCACCATGCAGGGGAGCCTGACTGGAGTATAAGTCGAGGGTGACTTTTTCAGCACATTTTTGGTGCTGAAAAAGTCGATCTATACTCGGGTATATATGATAACTTTTTGTTTTCTTGGGTTTAGATATCATGGATGTGCAATTGGATGTGCCAGGAGAGAGAGCAAGCAGTAGATTGCTACAACCGAAATTAAACAAGTTATTCTAGGTTTCTCAAGTGCAAATTGTGATGACCTCTGTACAACCCATACATTTTAATGTCTGCAGGTAGCTTTACAGTAAAAGACCTGCAATATTTTTTTATAAGAATGACATTTTAATACATTATGTCACCAGAATCAAATTTAAGACTAAAACTAAGGTCACTAATATCTATTAGGAAGCATGGTACATGAAGTTCCCAGGTTACATACAAGATAGAGACTGTAGGTTTTTGTTCTTAAGTTGAATTTGTATGTAAGTCGGATTGTAAGTACATTATTTTAATAAATGCAATTAGGACAGATGTTTGTTTCAACATATTAATAGGCAGCATGATGTCAGTTACTGTATAAAATCCTTACTGTGAGTTAATCACAAACAAAGCAGGAAAAAAAAAGTTATGGAGCCTAGACATTCATTAACTTTTAAAGCAAGCTGTGCTTTGATATGCAAAGAGAAAAAAACTGCAGAGTTTGTCTTAGTCATTAAAGAGTTACAAGAGATCATTCACAGCCTCAGCTGTGTTTAGCAAAAGATTTCTCCTGCAAGTCATGCAACCCCCCCCCCCCCCCCCCCCAGTCCTGCACATGAGCGAGCAGGGTAGTCCCCCTTGTGTCTAGGAGTTTTCCGTATGTCGGATGTCCTTAACCCGGGGACTACCTGTACTCAGAACACCCATATATCACAAATCACTGGGCAGTATGCAAAGTAGCTTTACTCCAGTACGTGTTATAGAAGAACCTACAATATATAATAGAAAACAAGAACACAATGTTAAATGTGTAACAATAGAGTAAGTTACAAATTGTCACATACAATTGCAAGATAAAAATATTATACATATTTACAGTTAAAGTTTTGTAGATTTCTCAGTTAAAATGTGTCTATGTAGCTAAGCCCAGGTGAAATTCCACAAGGATTTTTTAAATACTTAGATCAGGTTAATATAACATGAAAAGCCTGGTGCCACAAGCATCGGCTTAAATCACAAGCAGTAATACGTCCTGCGCTAGGGTGACAACTCTCATTTTCTGTTCCATAAGGAGGTGGGGAGGGGTCTCTCAACCTATAGATCTACACAACATCTTCCAGTGTCTCCATCCCTGTAACAAAGTCTCTGTTCTGCAGTCCACCAAGAAATCTACATGCTAACTGATAAAGAATAAAGGGGATTTTAATAGTAGAACATTTTGCTCGATCACCAGGTACTTTGGATCCATTTATTGAACAAATACAACACTAATTGTGCACTTCAAGTCCATTGCTAAGGTTTACACTTATATACATACATGCTTTTAAGCTACAAAAAGCCAAATCTGGTTGAAAATTGAAAAAGTCTATTAAGTTCAATCACTAGGGGAAGAATAAATACTTAAAGTGTACCTAAACTCAAATTTTTCACTTTACATAAAAAGAGAAGACAACTCTTTTATGTAAGGTAAAAATTCTGTTTGTTTGTGTTTCCTGTTCCCTTTTTTTTTTTTTCTTTAAAGGGTGCAGCACCACCCCCTTAATTCTCAATCGTCCAGGCAATACCTACATCACGCATCCTGGGAGGCTCATGGCTGCTCCTTCTGTGCATGCCTGAGCATCTCAGAAGGACCCTTTTCACTAAAAGGGAAAGAAATTGACGATCTCACGTATGCACAGTGAGATCGGCAACGTTTTTTGCCCATTTACATCACCCGATATTGCGTCTGGATCAGGTAATATAGGAAGAAGAACCTAGAAGAACAAAGAGAAGATGGCAGCACCTAACATGCCAGCCCAAAGATGGATACGGGGATGACGAGGGACCCGATTAAAAAAACCTCCGGACGGATCAACTGCTCAGTGGGATTGAAGGTAAGTGTGTTTTTTTTTTGTTTTAGGTGGTTTCTGGGTTTACTTTAAAACCCTATAAAGCATGGTTAAATTCACTCCAATAGTGGAGAAAAAAATCCTTATTCCATGAGGCAATCAGATGTCTGTTGTCATGTTATTAAGCTTTAATACCCATTCAAATTCTGTGCTTCTAGAAAAATATTCAACTTCAAAAACAAAAAGGGAGGTGAGGGTTTGGATGGAACAAGGGATGGTAAGAAAAAGAGTATAAAAATAATCGAAAATATAAAATCCAAGACCTATCAGAATCTAAAAAAAGATTTTCCAACCAAAGTCATACTGTAGAACACATAAATTCCTTATAAGTCACTGAAAACAAAAATGACCCAAACCAACTAGGTTCGAAAGAATTTATCATTCTGCTAAATAGAGATAGCTCTAACTTGAAGGTGATGAGTTATAGAAGACTTAGAAGACTAGAAACATAATGCAACCATAGCGCAAACATAACAATATTGTTTCATAATACAAAAACCTAGATGACATGCAAAGAGTGGGTAAAAACAAACAGATTATATTTTCTTTGTTATACATTTATTACGCATTTTACATAGTTAACCAAGTTGAAAAATTACACAAGTCAATCAAGTTCAATCACTAGGAAAAGAATAAATACTTGAAACCTGCATATTCCTTTTACAGCATGGTTCACTTCAATCCAATATTGGAAAACAAAGTCCTTCCTCATTCCATGAACTCCTAATCAACAGTCTGTTGTCATTTTTTTAAGCTTCAATACCCATTTATGTTCTGTGTTTCCAGAAAAGTATCTAATTTTTTCTTACAGTAATCTATAAAATGTGCTTAAACTATTTCCCTAATGGACCTAAGCTCAAGATTTGAGGTGAAAGGTTAGACAACTCTTTTATATAGGGTAAAAGTTACCTTCTGTTTTGAAAAAAAAACTCTGTCTGTCTTGATCGCGCAGAGCCTTCCAGGATACATAATTCACGCATCCCGGGAGGCTTCTGGCTGCTCCTTCTGCACATGCATGATTTCGGGAATGCACAGAAGGAGCCTTTTCTTCAATGGGGGGGGATGCAGATCTCACGCATTTGTGTAGTGAAACAGGCACTCTTTTTTTCTCAATCTACGTCACCCCATCTTGTGCCTGCACAGTGTGAGATTGGGTGATGTACAAAGAACAAAAAAAGAGGAAGAGGACCAAAGAAAAAAGGGGAGATCGGGGCGATACAAGACACGATCCAGGAAACCACTGAAAGGATCAAAGGATTTGCGAAGGTAAAGATGAGTGATTTTGTTTTGTTAAGTTTACTTCCACTTTAAAGGGGGCCTATTCCACATTTTCAAAGACCTTACTGAGAAGAATCACTTTTTTTCCTCCAGATGCACTGAGTGCCCCTTGTCTTTTGCAATGACTGTAAAGTGAATCATTTTGAAACAAGTTCTCATAATGGATGATTTTTAATAACTCTATTTTTTACATACCCGGTATTATTTCTATTTTTAGCTCCTAGTTAATAAATATGTAAAACATGAAAGCTTGAAAATTGTTCTTATCTTGTGTATTGGTAATATAGGCAATAAAGTGATAAAAATAATCACAACAGAGATACAAGAAATAACCACCCAGAATCAATATTCAAAACATTTGTTACTAAGGGTTTCATGAGTAGGGATAAGCGAGAATGCCTCTGGCTTTTCCTCAAAGTACCTATGGGACTGCGCAATTTCGTCGAAATTTGCAAAAACCATCGGAAATCACTAAAGGAGGGTTATCGCGGCTGCATTCATAAATACAGAATCCTCCTGTCAGTGAGCGATCCCAGAGAACACAAGTCAAAATGAGGGCAAGCCCTGTAGTATGGACTCCTCTTTTCTTGAATAGAGAAACTCTATACAAGAACACACACAACTAGTAAAGGGCTGCAGGAGAAATCAGGGGAGCGGAGCTGTCAGCAGGTCCCAAAAATTCTGTCTGGCCGGCCAAATTTACATAGGCCGTTGTCGCCTACATGTTTGCTAAGCGAGAACAGCCCGATTCGCCGCAAGCCTGAATTTTTATAAATTTGCTCGCTCATTGTTACAGTTGCCATGTCATCCCTTTATTGCCTGATATCCATTGCTTGTCATGATTCTTTGATTGATAAGATTAAAGTGCCTTACCTACATTCAATCAACCAAAGAAGCTTTGTAATAGCTACCTGGCAGTCATTAAAATACATATAAACCTGAAATGCTGATGCACTGAAGTTTTTACACATAATAAAATTGATTTTATGTTTTTCAGTCTTTGTTACATCTCAGTGTTACTGACTTCCTGCAGCCTAAATACAGCCTTTTATTGGGTAGGAGGAATAGCTTCATGATATTACTCCTGGCAAACTTCCAGATGGAGACAAACATGCACCATGTTTTTTTGTATATATATATATATATATATATATATATATATATATATTGACAATGGGGAGCACATTTAATTGACATGGAGAGATCAATGTCACACTGTTAAATTATACTTGCTGAACGCTTTGCTCTTTGATATCCATTTAAAGCCCCTGTATTTCCTACTAGTAGAACTTCAACCACCATACTTTCCACTCACCTGTAGCTTTTCTTTAACATAACACACACAGACATATATCTGACCTCATGCACCTAGCTACACTTACCTGCATATGACATTATACTTGTAGTTTTAGATGATCCAAATTGCATGTAGGTAGTGACTGGAGAACCCTTCAGAAACTGGGGCATTGCTCCTGCTGTAATGTGGACATTTCTTGTGTACTTGATTATGGGTCAGTACACAATCTAGATTTTTGTTATAAAACATGATCATTCATGATTGTCAGGATAAAATCTAGGATATGTACTTGTACCCCCTCTTCATATTAATAGTGATCAGATTGTTATACTGACACGTTCACATTTCATACACAGTCCAGCAGATTTCTATTTAACTCATTGGTGCAGCTCGAGTGACTGTTCTTAGTGTGTAATGTATTTAGCAAGTCCTACTTAGCATTTGCATTGCCAATAAAGTAGGTCAAACACCTCTCTTGGTGTTCTGTATTCCAATTTAAAAGGTTGCTTTTGACGATAAGACCTATTTCGCCCTGCTGAGGATTCTTTTTGGGCCAATATGGAAGCTGTCTCTGTGGACCTTTTTATCGAGCGCATCAATTGTTATTGTCTGTGGCAAAGCACCAGATTTTATATTGGTATTCAATATTAAACCTCAACTTCTATAAAATCCTGCAGATCCCGTCTGTGGTTTCTAATGTTTGTTCTGTGCAGGCACAGCCCTTTTTACTGCACTTGTTAGGGTTTTGTCTTTAAAAAATACCTGAAAAGTATATTAATATGGTATGTGAAGATTGCATGGGTGAATTATAGACAGATGTGTTTCTAATTGCTCACATTTTCTCTCCACAATCCTTATTTGCCTCATCTGTGGCATGGACTGCAGCCCATAGACAAGGTACATCCCTATCGTGTAATATTTTTAGATAAAACATATACTGTGAATTAAAAAGAAGCATGCTAGCTTTTTAGCATGGCTGTATAGGGGAGATGTTTGCACTCATTAACCCATCATAACTAAATCCAAAAACGGCTATAACAAGAGTAAATAGTAAAACAAGAGGCAAAAGGTATGACAATTGAACAATATGTGATATAATTAGGACAAAGATGAGGTACATACCAATTTTTTTATGTTGACAAGCTGAAACAATGCAACCATAGTGCAAATATAACAATAATGTTTCATATTACAAAAACCTAGATGACAGGTGCAAAGGGTGGGTAAAAACAAAAAGAGAGGGGGGGGGGGTTTAGATGGAATGAAATGGTGTAGGGAAAAGAGTATAAATAAGCCAAAATATAAAAAAAATCCCAGACCTATCAGAATCTAAAAAAAAAAGGTTTTCCAACCAATGTCAACCTGTAGAACACATGAACTCCTTAAAAGTCAGAGAAAACAAACATTACCCAAAACAACTAGGTTTATAAGAATTTAACCTCTAGTGCCCCGGGATCGCAGTGGAACTCCAGGTGAACTCTCAATGGAGTTTCTTCATTGAGAGTTTATCTGAGTTCAGTTCCGACGGTCACCGGGCTGTACTTATCATTGATAAGTACAGCCCGGGGAGCATGGGAACTTGCAGTCACAGCTGATGGGAGGCACACAAGTGTTTTCAATCATCTCCAGTTCAGTTCCCACGGTCACCAGGCTGATATATACAGCCCAGTGACTGTGGGAGTTTTGCAGTCAGAAAGATTCTCTATCCAAGAACACATACTACCTTTACGCTAGGGCTGCAAAAGCAATCAGGGGAGCTGTCAGCTCCACTCCCTTGATTGCTTTTGCAGTTCTACACAGTTCCGAAAAAAAAACAAAATCCCTCCCCCAAAGACTTTAATGGTGTTCAAATTCGGCATTCGGTCACCTGAAAAATATCAGGATATTTGATCGAAAAGTTGCCGAATCGAACACTTAGCTGTTCGACCAACACTAGTAATGAGTTTAGAAGAGCATAGAAACATGTTTTGTACTTGTGGGAAACAAACCATATGAGTACAGCAAATAGATGCCCCTTGAATTTGCTGGCTAATATTCAACATTTGAAGTCTTAATCCCCAGACAATCCAACCAAATATGAGTCATTGTACCTATGGCTTAAAGACATCTCCATCAAGTCTCCAACAATAGACCATTGATGTAATTTGTTTTATGTTGTGAATCCCTGACCTAGTATCATAAAAAGTTTCTTGCAGTTTTGCACTAATAGAACACTTAAGGGCTAAAAGGCACGAATTATATCATTGAGAGTCAGTGTCTGTAAACCACTTTCCCAAGCCCTCTCAAACCTCGTAGAACCCGTTGAGTGAAGATGATTCAGCAAAGCACATAGTAGGTATGAGGTGCTATATCGAGGGGGGGGGGGGATTAGAGGACTCCGTGGCATGGCCAAACTCTGCAATAGAGAGAATTCAATGTTGGGGTGCCAGAGCTTGTGCAGTATATGTTCAAGTTCTGGGCAGATCAAGATCGTTCCAGGTCAAGAGGTCTGTTGGTCTTATTAGATCATTCTAAAGCAAATCTGTGACTAACATTAGGCCATCGTAAGTGAAAAGTATGGACCCTAATGTCACACTTACCTCTTCCTCACAAAAGCGCAGGTGCTTCTCTCCTGCGCATGCCTGCAGCTCTGAGCCCAGGCGTGCCTGCTCTTCCAGATTGAATCAGTATCGCCCCTCCCACCAGAAAATCAGGAAATAGCCTGTTAACCACCCTTGGCTATTTAGCTAGCCCAGATACAGCACTCAGCGTTCGTGAAACATGTCTCCACTAGTGCTGAGCCCCCTAGTTCTGCTAAGGATTTCCTGTACACCTTTTGCTTAATTCAGTGCTTACCCTGCCCAGCACCCGAGTTAACCCCTTGTTCCTCAGTCTGTTGTTTCAAAGCCAATTTCCTTGTGCTGTTTCAGTGTTCCTCTCTGTCTGTGGTTATTCATGTGTCACCTGTGCCTCCTGTTGCTTCCAGTGCCTCCTGCATTCCCTGTGTCAGCGGTGGCCCCTGTGTCATTGGTGTCTGTTTCTGGGTTTCCTGGTATTTGACCCCTGGCTTGTGACCTGACCTCTCTTGTTGCTGGCTGCATCAATCCTGGCCTTCCTTGGCATCTTCCTGCCCACCCTGGTGTGCCCAAGGACCACAACCCAGCAGTAACCAGCAGTGCAACATACTCACCACTAGAGGCGCTGGAGAAGACCTAGTTACTGCTTAGACTCTTCCCAGGGCTCACATAATTCTGTGCAAGACGTAGAGCTCCCTAGTAGCCCTGTCTCCCCAAACATGACACCTGAAACATAGGCAGCAGATATTTAATGCAATTTTGGCCTTTTTTTGTAAAAAGAAAAGCCAAGATTTTCACTCTTCTTATAGTGTATCCCAAATTTCTGTGTTTGTTAGTGCCATCATAGGATCATTATAGAGGCTCAGGGCTTGTAGTGGAAGTTTGCTTAATTTTTGTAGGACTTAGGTTTGTATATACCACAAGCTATGCAGCTTGCAATATACTTTGTTCTCATTTTTCAGGTTTAATATTAAGTTTTCTAACTTAACTTGATCCATTATTAATGGGAAAGAAAACAATTTGAGATTCAAAACTGATCAGTGACCACCAACACAAGAATACAGGAGAAATCTTCCAGTAGAGACAGGGATTACAATGAGAATGAAAACATTTCCTTCTTACTTACTATTGTATTCATATTCTCCAATGACAAAGAGCAAAATAATTATTTTATCAGGTTAAAATATTAAAAACCCTCTCTTTTAAAAAGATGTAAAAACATACATAGCCAAATATGTGATTGCATAAGTGCCAACCAGATTAGACTTTTGGAACTGCGTCCTAAATGCTATTTTATTAATTTCCCTATAAATTGCAGAGAATGTGGTTTGTGTTTTGCTGTGTCACCCATGGTTTTACAGTATAGTTTCCAATGGTAAACCTTCATTATGATGGTCATAAAGGTTGGGGGAGGGTGGAGGTTGGGTCCTGTTTTATTTGTCTGTACTCTTGATTCCTTCCATTTGCATTGTGCTTTTTATCTTTCTAAAAAGGACCATACAGTGTTACAGTGTGCAGGCTAGGAGTCTTTCCACTTATCTTTTATTTGCCATTGCATCCTATTACCAAGTCTATAAAAGTCCACCTCCTCCCTATTTTTACAGCAGCATTTTTTTCTCTTTTAGGTTGTAGAAATACAATGCCTCATATATAGCCTTATGTTACCAGCTTATGATGTTTAATTTTCACTGGAAACTGCAAAGTTCAGCCTCACCCACAAACTGATATTGAGTTCAACCCATATGATAAACAACAATGTGCCCATTCACTCACCCTACCTTTTCAAAGTATTCCATTTACGTAAGATTAAAAATAAACTACTGTACAAGGTCAGTCCTCCCTTCCCTCTATGGCACTTGTTGCAGCATTTTTCCTCAGTTCTGCGTTGGTTTCCAAACTCTTGTTCTTAATGTTCTACTAGTAAACTGTAATTAAGCCTAAATTATATTTCTCTATCAGCAACTTGCATAACTATTCATTGGATATTAACATTATTAATGTTTTGGTGTTACCTTGCTCAGCTTCAAATATTTGCACAAGGATAAGAAGGTTGAAAAATGAATATATTACAGATAAAATGATCACTTGTACAAAAAACTAGTAATTGTAAATGTTTATTGAATGTTAAAACCCACAGCATGCAGGTGGTGATGTATGCATATAAAACTGTTGCTGGAGCATGGAGACAAAAATTAGATTTTTAAGATTGTATGTCAATGTAAAAACAAAACAAAATGTAGTACATATCTATAATACATACAGATTTCCTGGTGTGTATCTCTTTAATGATATTTAGGTAAATAAAAAAAATACCTTTCAGCTGCCATAAATGCATTTAGTACCTATGTCACACAACATTTTTGTAGACTAGGTGTTGTCAGCCCTGCCCAATGATATGACTTGCATATCCTTTTTCGTCCATGGTAACAAAAGGTGGCTTGGGTAAAAAGAGGTGATAGGGGGGGTTCCAATGCCTTACTTATTGCTAAAAAATGCTACTTATTGATGTGTGGCTGTGTCTGAAAACAGCAGAGATAAAACATTAAAAACAAGCAGATAGTGCAGTGAAGTCTAAAGGCTCATTCACCAATTACCTGTTGCTGTACAATTTATTACAATGGGTTTGTACAAAAGTTTTATACATATAGTTTTTATATAATAGTTTGTGATACATATATGGAAAAGAATTTCTAATGTTCCCAATAATTGACATGCCATTTTGCATTAAGGCAGCCCATTTAGAGCAATGCATTGGGTTCCATTAAGCATACAAAACATGCATTTTTGGGCATTGCAGTAACACAAATGTTACCACAAAACAGCATTGTGACCCCAACCTCTATGTGTCTATATACAGCATCTGGATTTAGGTGGAGCACAAATTAATAGGTTTTGGATGGAGCACTGACATTTTTGAAAAATGTATTTATATAATATTTGATTTGGCACACAAGTATTTTTATATTATTTTATTTGGCACACAATTTAATATTTTATATTTTAATGTAATTCTGGCCATTGCTGGATTCATTTTTTTGGGATGGGTAGTGTAAGGGTTTTTACAGTATACTTTGAATTGCAGATCAGCTCACCAACTACCTACAGTTTTATGTGTGCTGATGGGCAGTGCTTCTATTGATTTCAATGTAGCCTATCCTGCACCAGTAGGTGCTAAAATCTTATCTGTCCTCATAGGTAATTTTTGATATTGAGGAACATAAATGCAAGGAAAATATCTTCTCAAGAAAAGTATTTAAGCTGCTGACAAATATCCCAATCTAATACATTTAGCAAATAATAATTGCTAATTGAAACGCAATACACAAATGTATGTCAATACCCATAGGGACCATTTATACAAGGATTTCTGGGATGCTTTGTACTGTAGTACAGCAATACTTTCCAGTGCAATAACCCATGAAGAGTAATGCAATGCACTGCATTGGTGTCTGCTGAATAAAATAGCACATCTGGACCTAAATAGAAATAAGCATAGGCGCAGAGCCTACATGAATGGGGTCTATGGGAAACCTAACAGAACAGAAATTGTTAGGGAGGAGTATGGTGGAGGGGTGATTTGAGGGGGGGGGGGGGGGGGGGTGCTATGGGAAGTGTTTAAAAGGACAGGTCAGGAGAGGAGGGCATCAGAATGCTGTAGGATTTGGTGAGCTTAGTGTCAGTGTCCAAGCATGAGTGCACCTAATCCACTTTTGGCATGGAATGGGTACAATCTTTGGTCCAAGAAGCTTTAAGTGGGGTCTCTCAGGACCCTGCATCTGGGGATCGTAAGTTGCAACAATTTCAGATGTCAAGGCCTCAGCCCAGAGTTGACCCCAAGAGCTCAGCGCCACATTGGAAGCCACAGTTGGGACCCTTCAAGGTCAAGCGACCCAAGGGAATGGGTGTCAGAACAGTGGCGGCTTTGTTCTGTTATCTTGATGCAATTAGGGAAGCACAGCACGTCTATGATGGGTTTGTGTGGTTGTGCTATGATGAACAATTCAGGCAGAAGAAAATCGTGGGACCATAAGGATATTAGCCTCTCGATGAGGCTAATGACCTTGGGGGCAATTATTTCCAGTGGGAGTCCGGCATCCTGCTTAGCTCTGGAGCAGTTTAACAAAGGAGCCTGCAAATTTGGGAATGGGTGCTGCTTCTGGAATGAATTTTCCGGTTGTGGGGGTGCCCATGCCTTTGTGCAGTGTTTCCACCAGGGTATGGGCAAGCAAGGGGATGGTTTTGGAAAAAGGCAAGATGCCGGTATTGCTAGAAAGGATGTTGCCCTTTCTAGGCAGATAGAAAGCATTCTGGATAGGGAAGCAGCTCGGGTGTTGAAGGACGGGTTTAAGAACAGATTCTGCATTCCCAGCAGGCTGGAGGTGCGTGGGTCAGCCTTAGCGCATCCGGAGGTGGTGGAGGGAAAATTGCGGAGGAAGATGGAGTTGGGCAGGAAGAGTGGCCTTTTTGCTTTGTCGCCATTTGAGGACTTGGTGGTTTTCCCTTTGGGTGCCGTTTCTAAGAAAGAGCTGAACAAGTTCAAGCTCATCCATCATCTTTGTTTTCCCTAGATCATGTCATGAACGACGCTATTGTGCCATATGTGCATGTACTAGCTGTACATGTGGCCACATTTGGTTTGATGGGAGGGTGGCGGAGGCAGGGGGGGTTGGGGGTTTGGTTTAGGATGGAGGAAGTAGTGTAGTGAATGTATTATTTGTACTTGTGTTTTTTTTCTTTTAAAAGTGGCTATGTAGATTGTGGGGCACTCCCATATATTTTGTGTTAGGATACCAAACATGCTGTGGAGGCGGGTCTTGCCAAAAATCGATAGGTATTCCAGGTGGGATAGGCCTCCAGATGTCGTTGTTATCCACACAGGGGAAAACAACTGGGGTTTTAGGTCTAAAAGTTCTACTTTTAGTAACTGGTTCGTAAAAACTGCATTGAATACTTCAGATAGACTTTTTGTTCCCTGGTATGCTATGTTCTGCTTCCTTAATTGTCTGATTTTGGTTTTAGGTGTGTGTGTGGTGTTTTTTAAATTTTTCTCTTTTCTTTCTTAGGTATTCAACCAAACCTCAAGCAATGATTGGGAACATGGATAATGAAGAAGCTTCCATGGCTTATATTTAAAATGATCTTTCCACTTTATTTAGGATTTCTGCTCAATGTTTTAGGGGTTTTTAATGGTTAAGTATTATTGTTCTTTTGTGCATTAAACTACCTAACTACCTAACACACTTGTGCCTTTGGAATGCTATTAGTGAGATTTAGGCTTGGGCGCCTGGCTCAGGTCACCTGTCATCCTAATATGGTGTCTCATTCTTATTGTTAGGGTTTAAAGTGTATATTCTGATGAATAAGACAGGAGATGGAGTTGCCAAAACTCTCAGGTGGAATTTGGACATAATGTTTTTGAAAATAACCAGGGTGTAAAATAATAAATTCGACCCACCGAGATTTATTTCAACTAAGATATTGCTTGAAATAGGCTGACTTTTTGAGTTTTTTTCATGTCATTGTTAGATATTAATTTTAATAAAAAGTGATCATAAAAAAATGTTGTGTCTGTATGTAGTTTTTTATGTTCATTTGTAAAGTAACATGGTTCTGTACTTTACTTGTGGGCACAGCTGGTTCCCAGATAATCTCCGTAGCATGACAGCTTCTAGGCTTATGGAAAATCTCAAGTTTGAATGTTGGGTGGAAGGAACACCTCTAAAGCTACGTACACACTTCCAATTATTATCGTCGGAAAACGAACGACGAACGTTCCTGCACGATATATACGAACGATCGTATAGCACCGATCCTGCACATAGAGGTAACGACACGATCGTTCGTAGATATTGTACACACAATAGATATCCACAGACTCCATAATGCCTACCCGCAAAGCTTGTCTCTCCCAAAATTTCTTCTCTCCTAAAAATGTGCTGTCCCTCCCTTATCCTGTCCTTTTTATCTACTACTCTCCACCCCCCTTTAAACTTCCGACTCTGACTCATCTTCCCCCCTCCTCTCTCTGAAATCCAATCCTCTTCATACTCCCCCCTTTTCTTTCCCGGGCAGGACGAGCACCTCTGTCATGTGACCCTGCGCTGTATTCCCTGCTACGGGCCCCTCTCTAATGCTAGACAATGTTTCCTCCTCAATGACACTGGGTATTTTGTATTCCTATTACTGTTGCTGGGCTATATTTTCCTTACAGTGAATATTAATGCCTATTAGCACAACTGAAGAGTTCTAACCTCCACTAATGACGTGGCAGTTCTGCTCCCATTGATCAGCTATGTATGCCTTATGATATCTACTCCAGACTGCTATACTCTGTACATTGCATTGTTCTTTGCCTTGTCCTGACTTCCCTGTGCTGTGTAATACAAGGGAAGGGGCGAGATGGATTCTACCAAAAGGGACTTCCTAAATAATTGAAGTTAACAGTTGCCAAGCCTGAATAAGCCTTAATATAAAGCACAGTAAGAGAGAAAGCAGGCTTTTACTTGCAATTCTGTAAGAAAAATAAAATGTATTCACATAATATTTGAATCATTTTTCTAACATAGATCAACCACACTATTATATAGTTTGAGGTAACTGTACAGATAGATGGTTTAAACAGAAAATCAAAATGTCAGGTTTATTTCAGGGTCCCGACACATTTCAGTTATACAAATTATTGGGGGACAGCTGGATCAAAGCATCCCTAGGTTCTCAAACACATATGTTCACTTAGTCACTTTTGTTTTGCCAGTCCAAAAGGTATTAGATGGTATTACTGTGGAGGTGGGGAATAATAATTTTCGTCTTCCAGCTTACTGTTGATTCAGTGTGATTGGTAGGTCTGTAACAAGTTGTCCGCAGCACAGCCTCAAGCCTATAGGCTTAGACCTATATATACCTAAAAGACGTAAATATTTTTAGAAGATGTTTTATCAGAAAACTGATGCAGAATTGATACAAAGTGCTTTAATTCTTAAGGTGACGTACGATATGGATTTTTTTTTTTTTGAATTGCAACATTGCTATTTATCATACAGGTTGAGTACACTGTTAATGTGTAGGTGAGGTTGGACTTTGCATTCCCCAGTGTAAATAAAATATCATATGCTTGATTCTTGTAAAAGGAATAATCTCAACACTCAAACAACTAAAATGAGTAAAGAAAAAAAGTTACAATAAAAAAGGAAGTAGGTGGACTTTTATAGACTTGACTAATAAGAGATACATGAAAAAACTCATATCCTGCACATGTAATACTGTATGGTTTTAATAAAATGTTAAATGTTATATTTATATAGGTTCAACAACTTTATTTGCCAAAAAATATGGTCATCTGACTACCTAAATATATACTAATTTATCAAATCAGGTTTTTCTCATTATTGTGTTTTCTTCTTCACTGATGTCACAGCCATATTTCAAAATGACAAATTATGAAAGAATGGTTCAGGGAGCATGGGTCCAGGCCCTAATCATATTGAGTGGTCCAACTCTCTCATCAGTAATACAAGATCAATCAAGATGCAACTCTGGTCAGAAATTAATGTGTCATTGCATAAGCTTACTAAAACAATACCACAGTGAATGTGTGCCATGATTAAAGCTAAAAACTGTCCAAAAAATATTAAGTTGTTTGACTTTTTTTTAAGCCAAGCAGTTTATAAATCTATCCTAATGGAAGATTCTTGCAATCTATCCTAATGCAAGTCTTTTATTGGCTAAACCTAAAATAACCTATTTGTTTAGGTACCTGAGTTGCAAATATTTAAATAAGTAAATTTCCTTTATATGGATTTCATAGAGACCTTTCCAATTGTATTATTTTACTTTTTTCAAAGCCTAATAATAGATGGCAGGTGATTCAGCATCACACAGCACCAGAAATACACACTTGCTCCTGTGTCATAGAACACGCTGGGGTTTACTGAGTCTCAGATTACTATTGTAGACACTTAAAAAGGAGCATAGGATTAATGGCCGGTAGGAATATAAAAAGAAAAAAAAAGTCTAGGCTATATATTGTATAGATGCTTAACTATAGTTAATTTTAGACTCCGCTAATTAAAGTAAATATGGCAAAGAATTGCTTCTCATTGCAGTGGCAATGCAGAGTTAAATGCATGTAAGTTCGTGAGTACATTGGCCCTAATTCATCAAGCAAAATCGGACGCTCGCTCGCGCATTCGTATTAGCGATCCAAAATCGTAAGCCGTCGCGCAATTCAGCAACTGAATGAGCTCGCGGCCCGAGCCGCGGATCTCCGGCAGCTTTACACTGGCGAGCTTGCATTAAAAGTCATTGTTCCCCAAAAAAATCAGTCTTTCTAATGGCACACATATTACCCTTAGCCCTAAAAAAAAATGTTTGCGCTGTTTAAATGTTTTTAACATTTATGTGCGCTAAGAAAAAAGCATATTTTTAAATCACTTATTTGAATAAAGTTGTTTCTTAAGATGTTGTTGTTTGTTTTTTGGGGGTTTGTTATGTGATCTCCTTTCCAATCTCCTAGGACACACAGTTTAACCTCCCAACCGTTAAGCCCGTACTTTTCCCACCAAAAAAAAGTTACTATTATCGATAAGCCCGTACTTTTCTCACTGTATGAAAATACAGTGAGAAAAGTTCGTGTTTAGCGATCACTTACCTGGTTCCGCTGCGATCGTCCATCGTCGTGTTCCAGCGTCGTCCTCCAGCGTCGGGTGTCCTCTCCTTAGAAGAAAAAGCCGGCCAGCTTTCTCTTCTAAGCCGGCCGGCTTTCTCTTCTAAGCCGGCCGGCTTCCTCTCCCTCCGTTCTGTCCAGCGTCGATCGCTGGACAGAAAAAAAAAAAATGCTCATCTTCTCCCTCCGCTCCTCCGGACACGTCTGTCCTCTTCTGTTTCAGCCGGCGAATGCAGTGACGATCACCGGGGTTTCCCGGTGACGTCTCTGCATGCATCGGCGTGGGAGGGAGGCGGGGCGGGAAATTCAAAATTTTGTATTGAGTTCCTTTGCATTGAACTCAATCAGCTGAAATCTAATGAAGCATTAAAGATTCTAATTGACCTGTAAAGGACTGTAGATACGCACAGAACAGAGAGCAGGTGTGCGGTAATTATTTGCTATGATCTCACCATTGAGCTTAACAGATCCTCCTTAATCGCGCAGCTGAAACCTAATCGCCTTAATTGGCAGATTCGCGACCCCTATTGCTCATTTTTATCAAGGCAGGAATCCGGCTGGCAGTGAGGAGGGGAGTGTACGAGCGCACTCGACTCCGGACTGCGGGAAACCGGCTCGCTGGAAGCGCGAAAGTACGTGCGACCAGCGAGCGCGGATTTCATTGATGAATCAGGGCCATTGAATCGAAAGATGAATAGAATTGAATAGAAAGATGTAAAACTTTCTTTGTGCAGCCCTCTACACCACTGTTCTGTAGCATTAGAACATTGAATGTTCTGAAACTCTCCTAGAAAAACCTTCCGCCCTGGGTTAATCAAACTTGCCATGGCTGGGTTTGCATGTTACTTACATTGAAAAGTAAAGAAACTGCTGCTTGCTATGTGGATAAACTACAAGTTTGCAAACCACTTTTCGCTAATGTAAAGAGGCTCACTGTGGTATTCTGTGTGCAGCTTTTCCATTGGCTTGTAGTTGTCAAAGATAGTATTGTCCCTAATAATTAGGAAATGGGAATACTGACTGTTGTACGTCATTGGGATGGGCTCACAAGCCTCATTTTACATTATTACAAGCACAATGCCTACAATGCCATTCTCTACACATTAATGAGAAAACATCAGCAGCATATGGCTTCTGTTATTTTATGACTCCATAAAACATTGTTACATGCTGCTTTTTGGAAATACAGAACTACATAAGGTACTTAAAGAGAGAACAAAAAAATCTAGACCTGATTTATCAAAGATTATAGGCTATAACACCTTACACTGCTTTCTCCTCCATTTCACTGGAAATTGAACCCCTGCATTAATGTTTTTCTTTTCCAAACTCTGCAACCTCCCCCACCTTGACAACTTATCACTTCCCTTTCTGAACGCAACCTCAACCTTACCTTCAACCTTGCTACATCTTGCCCCCTTTTTCCACCTCTTAGACCAGGTTAATGGAAGAGAGATATCTGTAACCTTAACCACACCCTATTCTCAAGCTACTTTAAAGCTACTTTAGCTAAACACTACCTTTACACTAAACATTTACAAATGACTGCTCATGTAGCAAAGCACAAATGGAGGCCTTAGTGCTGACTTCCTTGACTACAAAGTCAAGCTCCAACACTTTAATACTACACTCACTGTTGCCAAGCAAAATTACTTCACTACATTCATATCCTCTCAAGCATCCAACCCCCATAACCTCTTTTCAACAACTAACTCCTTACACCTTCTTCCCCTACGACTACCGTCTCTGCCCAAAACAAAATTATTAAAATCAGAAGTGAGGGGGGCGTGGCCTGATGGCGGCAGAGCAGGACGCTGATTCCTGAGCTCCGTATTCCGCCTGGGGATTTCCTACAGCGTAAGCGCTATTGCGCCTCTTTATTCAGATCCATGGGTCCTAAAGTAAAGGGGGCTCAGAAGGGATGCCCTAGAGGGGGCGATCCCTCCACCGGAGGACTGCAAAGCTTCTTCCCCGCGGCAGGCCGCGGGGTCCGGGACAAGGCCTCAAAGCCGGGGGCTTGATTAATCACGGCACCCGACGAGCAGGCACCCGACGAGCAGGCACCCTTGGCGCGGTGCACACCACTGGAGACTGGACTGCAGCAGGACGGGTCAGCATCAACTCCAGGACTATACTGTTCTCGCCTCCCCAGAGGGCTCTATTATGTGCCCTGGGATGTTGTATCCCTGTTCCCTTAGATTATTTTGGCAGGAATTCAGTGTACTGTTTATCTTATGTTGCTGCTTTTTGATACCGGTATATGCTCTACACCTTTGGTATCTTGATTCTGGGACTGTTTAGTGCTCTGGGCGCATGCTCAAGGTTCGCTCCTTTTTATGTTGGTCTTGGTTTTATTGGGCAACTGCTAAGAGTTTGTTCTTACTCTATACATTATTTATGGTTTTGCGGGTTCCCCCAGGCGAGTATGTTTGTTTCTGATTGCTTGTCTTCCTCCTCCGCTGCTCGCAGACACTTCCCCACATAGGCCTGCTGCCCTCTTGGGCAGTGATTTGGGACCTTTGGGGTCCCGCTTTAGATTTTTCACCCGACGGTCGAGGTTTTGCCGAGGGATCTATTATTGTGGGTGGGGATTTTAATTGTGTTTTGGATCCCCGCATAGATACCTCATCAGGGAAAACCCCGATCTCATATTCCAAATTGAACTCCCTTCGTTCTAAATTGCACGATTTTAGAATAATGGATATGTGGCGCATTCTTCACCCCAACTACCAAAGACTATACCTTTTTCTCCCATCCGCACAATATGTATTCTCGCATAGATTATACTCTGGCGAGCCACTCCATACTTGATTGGAGTCCTGTCCCTGGTCCGACCACTCTTCAGTTTCCCTCTCATTTCAGATTCCCCATATGGGCGCTAGAGCATGGACATGGAGATGTAATGACTCTTTGTTCAAAGACTCTCTCTGTGCAAAGGCGGCTCTCGATGCGATAACCAATTTTATTGGAGATCACGCCTCGGACCCCACTCCCCTTCCTATGCAATGGGAGGCTATGAAGGCGGTAGTTCGAGGGAGTCTAATACAACAAGGCACTAGGCCTAAAAAGATCAGAGCACAGGATATTGCTTGTACATCCAATAAAATCCGTTCTTTGGAAACCCTACATAAACAAAACATGGCCCCTGCTGTATTTTTAGAATTGACAGCTGCTAGAACCCATCTCTTGAAACTATACGACTTGGCTCACCAACGCCACAGGGATCGCTTCCGTAAATTGATTTACCAATATGGGGATAAATGTGGCAGACTACTGGCGAGGGGTCTTCACCCACGCACGTCCACCACATATATCCCGTCCATACACACTCCTGATGGCAGGCTGACATCTATCCCTAAAGAGATCCTGCAAACTTTTTATAAATATTATGCAGAGCTCTATCAACTACCTCCTGCTCCAGCTGCTCCTTCCTCTCTACAGGAATACTTAACTAAAACAGCCCTTCCAACTTTAAATTCTGAGGTGATTTCTCAATTGGAATCCCCGTTTACGGAGGAGGAGGTATCTGCTGCCCTGCAGGCCACCCCGACCAGAAAAAGCCCGGGTCCAGATGGATTTACTCCACGATTCTATAAGCTTCACGCTTCTAATCTTGTCCCCTTCATGACCAAAGTGTTTTCTTCCGTTTCTGCCGATACGCCGTTCCCTTCATAAAGTTTGGAAGCGCATATAACGGTTCTTCCCAAGCCTGGCAAAGACCATACAGTTTGCTCTAATTATAGACCTATTAATGTGGATGCAAAAATTTTTTCCAAGTTGATTGCCAATAGGTTGTCCCCACATATGCCATCATTGATCCATAATGATCAAACAGGGTTTATCTATGGAAGGGAAGCCAGTCTTAATACTATTAGGACTCTCCTGCTGACCCAGTTTGCTAAATCCTCAGGCACCCCTGTGTGCTTACTGTCAATAGACGCTGAAAAAGCCTTTGACAGGGTTGGTTGGCAGTTTATGTACTCGGCGTTACGTCAGGTGGGCATGGGACCCTGCATGGTTTCTAGAATTGCAGCGCTGTACTCTACACCCAGAGCTCGGGTGCGGGTTATTGGCACTCTCTCCGATTCTTTTCAAATCAAGAATGGCACGAGGCAGGGGTGCCCTCTCTCCCCTTTACTTTATGCCTTAATCATGGAACATTTGGCTGTGGCCTTGCGCCACAATCCAGATGTAAAAGGGATCCAGGTGGGTGATACACATTATAAAATTTCTTTATACACAGATGACCTCTTGATATAGATAAAATCCCCTCATGTCACGATACCTTCCATCCTGAAGGAACTTGATGAATTTGGTATACATAGTAATTTCAAGGTCAATTATTCCAAATCTGAAAATCTTAATGTTACCTTGGACTCTTCTCAAATGTCAGCTATGTGTTCTAATGTGCCTTTCCGGATTTGTTCTGGTGCCATTAAATACCGGGGTATAATGGTCCCATCGGATCCCTCCAAATTGTTCTCCCTTTATTATTCCTCAATGTATAGTAAACTTCAATCTGACCTTCAGAAATATGATTCTTTGCCTCTCTCCTGGTTCGCCCGTATAAAGACTCTTAAGATGGATATAATCCCCAAACTGGTATATCTTTTTCAATCGGTCCCCATATTCTTGCCAACTGCATATCTTCGTAAAATTCATAGGTTATTTTTAAAATTTATATGGCACAAGAAACGCCCTAGACTGGCATTTAGTACCCTGTCCAAGGCCAAAAGTAGAGGAGGTGCAGGGGCTCCGGATGTTATTTCCTATTATAGAGCGTCGATTTTAGTGCGTTTGATAGACTGGTTTCACAACAGGGAGATGAAGGAATGGGTACAGCTGGAAGATTGCCTATCTCCAGTTAGCCTCTGGTCCCTGCCATGGGTGGACCGGTCCTTGCTACAAACGGCCGACCCTCTACTCCCACTTACAGTGGATTTATTACATGTTTGGGATATCCTCCTCAGAGCAGGCAAATTGTCCTCGAATCCAGGACCCATGACACCGCTGTTTGATAATCCAGCGTTCCCCCCGGCAATGCGAACCTCCTAATTTTTATCGTGGTCCGCCTCGGACAGCCGTCATCTTAGGAGTATATTACATAACGGACGGGTTCCCCCACTGGCCTCCCTGGATCTCCCAAACAGAAGCAAGCTGCTTTCTTGGCTTTCATACAGGCAACTATCATCATTTGTAGCTTCAATTCCTGACTTGTCACTCCTATATAGAAGTTTAACAGCTTTTGAGCAGCTGGTTGGCTCTCCTGACCGCCCCTCTCATGTTTTGTCCAGGTTGTACGAGCTACTTGCTCTGGACTCTGAGCCCTCTGCACCTATATAGACTAGATATTGGGAGAGGGAATTGAATGGTCTCATAACTGCGGATGATTGGGAAAAATCATTTACCCTAATGCATAAGTTGGCCTTAACCTGTAGAGCTCAAGAGGTTAATTACAAAATTCTGTACAGGTGGTATTATTGCCCGGTGGATCTCCATAGAATCTCCCCCACACAATCTGATCGTTGTTGGCTATGCCACTTACAAAAGGGGACGATGCTTCATATATGGTGGGAGTGTCCGCTTATATATCGATTTTGGGACACGATTATTCAGGTGTATAATGACAGTACTGGGTCCTCCATAACCAATACTCCCCATATAGTTCTTTTATCCATGGTTCCGGGTTCGCTCAAAAGCATCAAAGGTGGGGTCCTACGTCATTTTCTTATGGCAGCAAGGGCCACTATTCCGAGATTGTGGAAGCAATCTGCTGCTCCTTCTATAGCCAATTGGGTCTCCGAACTTGAAAAAATCCGCCATATGGAGATGTTGGTCGCCGAAGATGATGATAGAATGGAACAATTTAGAATTACCTGGTCCATTTGGGACTGGTTTAAAGACTCTTCCCGATTCCGCACATATTTTATTTAGTGTCCAGGCTTACAGGCTGGATCACAACCCCAGTATTGAGGGTTAATATATATCTCTTTTATTTTTGTACCGCTTGGCATTTTCCCCCCTCCCACCCCCCCTTCTCCCCTGAGCTGATTTGTTATATGTGTCTGTGTGTTTATTTTATCTGTTGTTTAAGAATATTGGTTTACACCCTATGCCATACGCTTCCGCTAGCAGATATGTAGCTGTTCTTGTACAGGTTTAATATGTGCTATATGGTCCCTTTAGAACTGTTATGTTTTTTTTTTTTTTTTGTCATATTTTTTTTTTGGGTATCTGCAGCTCTTTGGTATTTTATGTCTGTTAATTCGAAGCCTACAATGTTATGTTTGTTATGATGTATGTGATGTATACCTGATTCTTTTTGTTATGTTTACCTGTTACCTTTTTTTTTTATCTGAAAACTTAATAAAACTGATTGAAACAAAATCAGAAGTGATGTCTCTGTTCACTGTACGACTACTACCACATCCATCCCTTCAACCTGTAAATCATTATCTCATTCAGCCATGTTAGTTTGGACAAGTTTTTGTCTCTTCTCTCATCATCTCTCACCGTCCTATCTCCACTTGACCCAATCCCCTCTGATCTACTTCGTGACTTCATATACCATCTCACTTGGAAATCCTCCTTAGGCTTACAGTATCATCTGTATGCAGATGACACTCAAATCAATCTGTCCACCCCTGACTTGCCTTCCTCAGTTCTGGATATAGTTTCATGCTGCCTGTCGGCCATGCCATCATGAGTCTCTGACTTGGAACAAATATGTTTGCAATGAAGTCAAAGCTTCTGGGAGGCATATTTGTAACTCAATAAATAGTAAAGCCTTCGAATAACAACCTCTCAACAGCTGCATGGTTGGCTCAGCCAGGATGTGCAGGTAACTTTTATGTTCCCCCCATGTTTATGTGGGTTTCCTCTCAAAACATGCGGTTAGGTGAATTGGCTTTCCCCAAAGAAATGGCCTTAGAGTGTGTTCTGATTGGGAGCCCCTTTGGAGGACAGCTATCCACATGTATATGGTCTTTGAAAAGTGCTGCATAATATGTCAGTGATGTAAAAATACTAGTTATTTATAACAACTCTATTTAAACTTAGCAATGACAGCCTATGTATTCATCCTCTTAAAAAATGAAAATCATTACGAAAGAAGATTGGGTAAAGAAGAAAAATAATTATTTCTACTAGTAGGTTGATACAGTGCCCCTGATTCATCAAGCAGAATCGGATTATCGGTCGCGCATTCGTATTCGCGATCCGAAATCGTACGCGATCGCACTATTCAACAACTGAAAAAGATCGCTGCCGGAGCCGCACATCTCCGGCAGCTTTACACTGGCGATGAAATCTAATCGCCTTAATTGGCAGATTCGCGCTCCCTATTGTGAAGGCAGGAATCCGGCTGGTAGTGAGGCGAGTGTACGCGCACGCTCGAGTCCGGACCGCGGTAATCCGCGATCGATGGCCGCGCGTACTTTCGCGCTTCCAGCGAGCAAGGATTTTATTGATGAATCAGGGGCAGTGGCTTTAAGACATGCTGATTGATGAATATTGGACATGGTTGAATAATTTCCACTATGCCATAAAACCAGGCCAGCTGACCGTCACTTATCAAATATTGCAGTATTATTGCCTTTCTCCAAATTAAATACTACCTCTGTTCTATTCTGATTTTCAGTGTATTTATCAGGTAATTGCTCTTTTTACACTTGTAATGTTACCATCTTATCAGAAAGTCAATTCTGTTATTTAGAAGATAAGAAATAGAAAGGCTCCAAGTTTCAGTTCTGTTGTTCATGCTGATATAATTTACAAAGAACAGCAGAAGTGAAACTTTTAAATATATAAATATTCATGCAAAAAATATGACCCCTGAATGTTAGAAGTCAGGACAGCAAAAATGACAAGGATATTCATACATTTTAATGGGATTATTCAGCAAACATTATATTACAATTATGTAATAGTTCAAACAGAACCTGGTCATTACAATTTCTTTACAATGTAATAAACTGTAACATTTCAGTTGCACAAGCATTTTAGCACATACATGCTACCAGTTGTCAATATGTTTGCTGTCCCTGGTGGTGTGAAACCCATAAAAATCTGATTTTATATATATATGATAGGTGAGCAACATGAAAGGTTATGTGGGAAGGTGAGGAAAACGGAGGAACAAATTAATTGGGCCAACATTTTTGGAAACTCCTAGAAAAAGAAAAAGGGCTATGACCTGGAATAAGGGGGTTGGTGGCTCGAATATGGAAAAAGTTCAATGACACATTTCAAGTAAATATACAACTGTTAATGCAAAAAAAGAAAGGCTAGGCTTTTAAAACACTTGATGTTTTTATTCTTTTCCCTGGAATCCTTGGTGACAGGTTCTCCTTAAAGCAGAACTAAACTCAGTCCATACTCGTCCCTGTTCCGCAGGCACACAAGAGTTCATTCTGCCCTGGCACAAGGGAAGCTTGGATTGCCAAACATCCCTAAAATTGGACATCTGGGTGGTGATCAGGCAAGAACAGTTTTTGGAAAAGGGACATCACCTGTTCCTACCTGCATAAAACACCCGCTTGATTGACAGTTTTCAAAGTAAAGCTTTAAAGTGTGTTCTTTCACTAAAAACAAAGAATAATGCC
Organism: Pyxicephalus adspersus; assembly: GCF_032062135.1. Lineage (NCBI taxonomy): Eukaryota > Metazoa > Chordata > Amphibia > Anura > Pyxicephalidae > Pyxicephalus > Pyxicephalus adspersus. The sequence goes on along the minus strand of NC_092868.1, from coordinate 38,966,667 downwards.
TGGTTAAGGTCTGTGTAAGTTATTGCCAACATTTTTTGCAAAAAAAGAAACAAGGACATTACCTTTAGCCTTGCAAAACCATGAAGTCTCCCCTCCTGTACATAAATCATTTACTAGGATAACAATGCACACAGCCAGCTTTTCATGGTGTAAGATAGAAGTTTCAGCCAGTCAAATAGAGTTCAACATCTAAAACACATTTTTCCGTTCTTCAATTTGCAGGAAACTGGGGGCCGAGTAAAGGATCTGTCTTTGCCTACAAGAATTGTGTTAACATGAATACTCTTTCTTATCTCAATAATTTGGTAGATATGATAAAGCACTAAAGCTACGTACACACTTCCAATTATTGTCGGAAAACGAACGACGAACGTTCCTGCACGATATATACGAACGATCGTATAGCACCGATCCTGCACATAGAGGTAACGACACGATCGTTCGTAGATATTGTACACACAATAGATACGATCGTTTAAGCGATAGAGGAACTATGTGCACGACAGGAAAGTGAACGGACTTTCGTTCATCACGCATGCTCTGAACATGGACGATCAACGAACGAACGTACACACGAACGATGTTCAACGATCGTCGTCCAATCCGATCCGCCGGTCCGGTCGTTCGTTTCCAACGAGTTTCCTCGTTCGTCGGCGTCGTTGGTTACTTTTTTACGAACGATTTTTTGCCCAATCGATCGTTCGTCGTTCCATTGGAACGATAAAAATTGGAAGTGTGTATGCACTTTTAGTTAAAGCACTAAAGTGGAGCAAAAAGACATCCTGCAGACATGAGAAAAATGTAAACCTCAGGCAAATGATGTTTTTAGTGAGATTCCAATGATAGACTGCAATGCAATTTAGCCTCTGAGCACTGTAGTGAAATCACCAAAAGCAGCCCTGTTGGCCTCTATAAATGTACATTTGTTTCTGACACACATAAAAGCAATCAACACATGAAAGGCGGGTATATTACCGTATTTTTCGGACCATAAGACGCACTTTTTTCCCCCCTAAAGTGGGGGGAAAATCAGGGTGCGTCTTATGGTCCAAATGCATATTCTTTTACTTACCTGTATCCCCGCCGGTCCCCGCAGCCAGTGTCCTCCTCTGTGTTCCTGTGTCCCAGCGTGCGGCACTTGTGCCCGCCCACGAAGGCGGCGCCGATTGATTTCATGAATGCCGATCGGCGCCGCCTTCATGGGCGGGCACAAGTGCCGCACGCTGGATCTCAGGGAAACACAGAGGAGGAACACAGACAGAGGCAGATAGCAGCCAATGTCTGTGTTCCTCCTCTGTGTTCCCCTGTGTTCCAGCGTGCGGCACTTGTGCTCGCCCACGAAGGCGGCGCCGATTGATTTCATGAATGCCGATCGGCGCCGCCTTCATGGGCGGGCACAAGTGCCGCAAGCTGGATCTCAGGGAAACACAGAGGAGGAACACAGACAGAGGCAGATAGCAGCCAATGTCTGTGTTCCTCCTCTGTGTTCCCCTGTGTTCCAGCGTGCGGCACTTGTGCCCGCCCACGAAGGCGGCGCCGATTGATTTCATGAATGCCGATCGGCGCCGCCTTCATGGGCGGGCACAAGTGCCGCACGCTGGATCTCAGGGGAAATCAAATGAATTTTTTTTTTCTTGTTTTCCCGTGCGGAAAACCTGGTGCGTCTTATAGTCCGGAGCGTCTAATGGTCCGAAAAATACGGTACTTGTGCATGTGCAGATAACGAAGATGTCAATAAATAGGAAAGGTCTGGTATTGATGGTTCGGAGTCATAAAAGTGTAGGTGGTGAATATTATAGGTGTGTACCAATACGCTGAGCAGAAAGTCCACATATGGATGTTGATTAATGTAAATACTAGAGAATGTTGCTTCCTGGGCCTCCGCAATTCTTGAAATTGTCACCATTTACATGAAATTTCCCTAAGAAAATAGCCTTGCATACCAAGAATGTAATGATATTTTTAGATAGGAATTTCAGACAAAAAGATACATTTTTCAGGTCAGTGTTTTTTGAGTAGTGATTAATTGCAGGATTTGTGGCACCCATACTGTCTGTTTAGAAGAGCCATGAGGTTTCAGTGATAACTTGATCACTCATTCAAATAAATGGCCTGAATTAATTCAATGCACATTACACTTCACACATTACCTTTAACGCAGACAAATGTCCCATAGAGATACAAGTAGAGGGTGGGGGATTTGACCCACCTACAAGTATTTTTTTGTAGCCACTATGATGTTTTCTTGCATTAACCTAAAGCTCATAAAGCATGAGCAGCATGTCAACCTCATTACATATGGTAATACAATTTTTGTTGAAAGCTAATGTGTGTTTACAACACGTATTTAATACAAGACACAGAACTGTTTTGTGTGCAATAAATTATAGACAGTTTAATAATTACTGCTTTTGAGAAAGAACGGAGGATTGAAATTGGGATATTAATCACATATGGGGAACTGAATAACCTGAAAAATTACTTGCCAGATTTTGTTGCTGAATGATCAAGGACTGTGAAGTATAAACCTTGAATCAGAATATACTCCAATATCCAAATGATATGGTTTCTCGAAGACCTTAGGAATCTTAATTTGTTATAAACCCAATAACAAAAAATTAATATCTTGGGCTTAGCAGTCCTTAGATGTGGTTGCTGCTTTTATTTTCAAGTACATTTCCTCCATCTACAAAATATATTTCCTACAGATGTGCCAGAATTCCATTGTCCTTGTAATTTTTTGTGCACTTAAGTAACTTTTATCTCAAACAATATTATCAGGCTTATCAGCTATCTTGTGTAAACTACAGAACACCTTTTCATATCTGAAAGATATGAGAAGAGAGAAGGTCTGTTAAAAGTGGAATTATATTATTAAAATTAAAAATATAAGCAGGCCGAGGTTTATTACAGAAAAGACAAATTATACCTACCTCTTCACAATATGTTCTGCAATGTACATAGAGTTACGCAGCATTACCCAGATCGACTCCACATGATCAGCATTAGAAGTTTTGGATTTATCCACTTTCACTGCACCAAATCAAGCTGCATTGACAGGAATTTGTGAATATTTTATGAAAGGAGCAGCCATTGTGTTATAGAACAAATATGTCGATCAGTCACAGGGTCAAACTAAACCACAAAACAATATAAATTCGATGTTTTGGAAGCCTTTGATCTGGGGTTTGGTCTTGCAGTGCAGTAACTTCTACCCCCCATGATTTATGATATCTCTTGTGCGGTGCTGTTATGAACCAAAGCAAACAATTTACTGATAATGCTGTTTTCATGTGTCTGCAAAATGGCACACAGCAACATTTCTGTTTCCTGGTCAACTTTATGTACTGGGGCTATAGAGGGGCAGTTACATTTTATAATATGTCTGTTTGCTGTCCCATATAGGTGGCGTATCCTCTCACTTATGAAGCATGGAGACAAGTGAAAACAGCACTTTTAATATTTTCATAAAATAATTGGTAAATGTCCTTTGTTGATGATGATCTGCCATTTCCCCTTCCTTCCTATAGCATTCTGTCTATTCCAAGCATATAATCAGATATGTGTCAGTTTGGGTCCCCCGGCTTGTTTATTGGATGTACAGAATGCCAAGGCAGGACATTCTTGCCTTTTCATAGTCAACTTTGCCCCTGTCTTGCTTCGCTTGACACGGCAGATAGGGAGCCTGTGTGGTCAAATGTCCGCAAAATAAAATATGAAAAAAGCACATTTTTTTAAAGCAATATCAAATAAGCTTCAGAAAGGTTGTATAAACATCATAATGTGCTTATATAAACATGATAATGTTCTTTGATTTTAATAATTTCATGCGTATTTCAAACTCTTTAAACCCAGTTTTGTGTACTGATTTTTAAAACATTTTTCTATCTAACTCTATTCTCTAAAGAGCACAGGCACAGTGAAAAAAATATAATTGAAAATTCAGTTAGTAAACAAAATCTTGTATTATTTTATTCTCTTCATTTTTAGTATCATACTTTGAGCCATTGTGGCAGTTATAATGCACCTCATCTTCTGTCAGTCTGTTTAATAGACCTTTTATTTTATCACTTTGTGTACTGAACGCCAAAATAAATAAAGCCATCTGCTTCTGTTTTCCTTTCTTACCTTTTTAATGACCACCCTACAGGTTGGGATGAAACCAACGTGAAAATCAATCTTGCCCTAGCAACAAAGGAACTGCTTTCCGACAGCATACAGTAATTCTTTCTGTTCTATAGAAAGCTGACAGCAGCTACTTGATTTGCATTGTTTACTGCGTCTTCTGTAGTTTATTGATATTTTTTGGCCCCTTCTATTTTTACATGGAGTATATTAACAATTGGCAGACAATATACATTTCATAAAAGTTAGCTTTTTATTACAAAGTACTAAACCTAGAATGCAGAGAGGTTATTGGGTTCAAATGTACAGTATGCACTGCAATCATCTGCTTTATGTTGAGAACTACAATTCAAGATTATCCCATCATGATGTTTATGAAAATGTATTTTAAGAAAAAGAAAAAAATCAATGTGCACAATGCAAGAACTCCAACAAAAAAGTAAATCACAAAAAACACACAGGTGAAATGTTTTAAAATATAATAATAATTTAAAAATAATAATTCCAAAATATTTGTAATTTGGACCAGCCACCCAAGCTAAACATAGTGGATTAAAAAAACTGTTAAGCATAATGATTGCTTCAAACCACATAAATTGTGTACCGAAAATATGGGGCAATATCCCCAACAAGGTATGAGAACAGAAGTACAGGGAGATTCTGGAGAAAGACAAAAAGGAGGGCAATAAAGAAGGAGATGAACAGCAAAAGAGGGGGATACTAAAATAATAGAGAGAAGCAATATAGAGGATGCTGGAGACGGAAGAGAACAATTCATGGAATACTGGAGACGAAGGAGAGCTGGAGCATAGAAGAATGCTGTAGAAGGTGGACATAATAATATATATATAAATATGGAGTATCCGAACGTTAGACAGAAAAATTTGCTGTACATATTCATTTGATTGTTGTTTTGTTAGCTTTTTTTCACCTTGTGGTAAGATACCTTGATTAGTAGACCTCAGGTTTCTTGGCCTGAATATAAAACACATAACCACCAATAGAAGCAGTATCTCCTGATTGCAAGGGATTGCAATAAAGTAATGTAAAAATTGATTACTGGTAATAACTGTCTACCAGCAGTAATAAAAAAATGGTTTGTGAATAAATATTGATCTGGATCAAGGGTTCATTTTTGTGCATGTATCTGCACTTCTTCTTAAGTCAGCCTAAATGCTTTTTTTAACTAACAGTCTTATTTATTAGGCATAAAGTCCAGTTAGTATGCACAAAGGTAAGCTTAAAGGGTTAAATATATTTTTAAAATCTGTGCCCGAGGGGGACCACAGTAAAATTGTTAAATTTTTGCACAAGACAAGCACGACTGTTCATGTCAAGCGACAATCATCTGGCATGTGTACATAGCTTTAGGTCACACTAACGATCCAGTCACAGATGAAAATTTACCAGCGGATGATTACTATGCAGGACACAGTAGGGCAAAAAGCTTTTTTATTTGTAATTTACATTCTGCAGTATGTTTGTCAGTGAGGAAGTAATGTCTTGCTTATCTAGCAAGTGGGGGAATTATTTGTATAGACAGGTGAGTATTTTATCTGAACATTTTAATGATATTGATATTATCCAGATCTTCCCAGTAACAGGAAGGTTACTGTGCAATTGGGCCTTAAATCAAACTTTAAATTTCACTCCAAGGAAATGTCCTGAATGATCTGTTCTGCTTTGGGCATCTAAGAGTGGGCTAAGGGTGAAACCCAAGGCAGAAAGGACAGTTTACAGGGTAGAACATTTTTAACAAAGACATAAAAAGACAAACTCAAACTGCATATCCGCAACTGTCTAGACCTGTTTAAATTATTGGTTTGAAGGCAACCTGAAACATGTCATCAATAGCATAACTACAAATCAAACAAATAATACAATTTGACAATATTTATTTAGGATGTTGAGTGAGCAAAGTGCACTACAGTGAAAATCCACCTAGAGATACAAGCCCAGAGACTTGTCAACTGAAAAAAAAACTGCCCTAAAGGGTGAGAATTTTGATGGTGAGATTGCCCAGATAGACTGGGACACTGGGTTTTTGAGGGTCCGAAGGTCCCTTTACATCAGTTCTTAAACTGCTGGTAGGATTATGGATGGTTTAAGGTTTAAATGAGTTACAAAATGTAAACATAATCTTAAGTATTAAAAGTAGGCGATTGAAAAGCATGGGATACTTGAAATGTATTGGCTCCTTATTTTAATGTTTTAATAGGGAATGTTCATGTTCTCTGAACATTTTATACAATGACTTCGGTTTTTGGGACTGCCTTGTGTATTATTATCCCATTGAAATAATATACATGCTTCCTATACCAGGAATCACCAAGATGAGCTTGAAGTAGGAGCAGACAGGGAATACTTGAGAGGTGAGTATCAGTGTCTACACAAAATGTACATGTTAATGCCAGGAAGCTAGCAACACAGGCCCTACGAAATGTTGCTCTCTGACTTCATACTATGCCAGATTCCCCTTTATCAAATAAATAAAGGACCACAGGGTTGCTCAAAAGTTAGCACTCTGGCCTTTGCAGCTCTAGGTCCCAGGTTTGAATCTCAGCCAGGATACTATCTGCATGGAATTTGCAGATTCTCCCCGTGTTAGCATTGGTTTCTTCCGGATACTCCTGTTTTCTCCCACATTCTAAAAACAGCAGTTAAATTAGTTGGCTTCCTCCCAAAGTTAACATACAGGCATTAACATATGACTGAAGTAGGAACATTAGATTGTGAGCCCCTTTGAAGACAGCTAGTGACATGAGTGTGGACTTAACTCTGTAACACTTAGCTGTATATAACACTCTTTAAAGTCCTGCGTAATATGTTGGTGTTATATAAATACTGTCTAAAAATAATATAATAAATACAACTCATAGAAACTACTCTTGTTTTCTAGAATGTGCACTTAAGTATAGGCATCATCACAGGGGCTCTGACCACCTTTGTGCGAAAGACATAAAAGCTCTTATGAAGCCTGTGCCTGTATACCTGAGTAAATTTTATTTGTTTTTTATTTAATATTTGTTAATGTCTAGGGATGAGCGAGTGAGATTTTAAAACTCGAATCGGGTCGTTCTGGCTTACTGAACATGTAAACAAGAACTGCCTGTAAATTCGGCTGTTGAGATCAAATTTTTTGGGACCTGCAAAAGCAATCAGGGAGCGGAGCTGACAGCTCCGCTCCCCTGATTGCTCTTGCAACCCTGTAGTATGTGTTCTTGTATAGAGATTAGAGATGATGGTAAGCCTTTATTTAACCTCTAGTGCCCGGGGATGGCACAGGATTCCCATGGCTGCATTTATGAATGCAGCCTTGGAAATCCTTCTGTAATGATTTCCTCAATCTTCCGATGGGTCCGCAAAATCGGTTTGACGAAATTTCACAAACCCATCGGAAGTTTAAGGAAATTTTTGCGAGAATGTCAGAGGCATTCTCGCTCATCCCTATTAATGTCATAGTGTCTCTCTTTAAAAGATTCAATTTCCTGCATAATATAAAATATCATGGGATCTGTCATCCCAGCTAAAGTTAAAACATTACAGTTTAATAGGTAGGGCATTTTTGCAGTTTGAAAACAATGTGATATTGCTTGGATTTTGTTTGCAAACAAGCACAGTAAATTTTGACCAAAGCAAACCTGCTGATTTATTATTCGAAGACAGATCAGATAATGGAATCGTACAAAACAACACAATAATTCCTTAGAGTTGATCATGAAACTCCCAAAACAGTGAACTGTAAAGTCAGGTTATGTCAGGATTTGTGCTACTCAACCAAGGAAGGCAATGGGCAATAAACGCATGAACCCTGGGTTAAATACAGCATTGAAGGTTTCATGGGAAATAGATGGCAAACTATTTTTCACTGCAAGTTAATCTGATGTGAATGCTCTTTGGTTGATTTTCCAAGGTTGTCCTGCTTTTTTGAATTGATCATGTTTTTCTGACACAGTAAAACTACACAAATATTGAACAATGGGGAGTGTCCATTCCAATAGATAGGTAAGTATGCTTCTTGTAACCATTTCCTGGCCAGTGGCAATCAGTCTATACATGCTTAGGCCAAAATATTTCCAACTATGAGTCTGTAAGCCCGAAAAAACTTCAATAAAAGGTAATGAGTAATTCACCTTTATATAAACATTCACATGGTTTTTTTTGACATATATGTCTATATTTGTAGAGCACCTTTCCTTATACAAGGTCAGTTTGAGTGTTAATAATTAAGTTTTGGAATTCTAGATTATTCTAGAACTTGATTCCCCACAGGGGAGTGATCCTTGGATCCCTGTGGCTGTATAGGTGGTACCTGTGTGGGCACAGGTAACAGCCAACCACTTCTTGGCTTCAGTTCATTTCTGGCCCATGGGCTATTTTGATGATTTTTTTTTAAAGGGTAGCTTTCAAGTCTTTAAAGCGAAACGTTCATTTAAAAAAATTACACTTAAGTAGAAAGCCATCAGTTATTCCATGATCCTAGTCCAGTTGATCCCGTCGTTGTCCTGTCTTCTTCCTGGTGCAGATTGGATACAAGTTGCCAACATCTTCAAGGGTGAGCCACCCATTTATAACATGTAAGATATTGGTGATAGATCTGCCTTAAATATTGGAGAACTGAGAGCTAAGGTGGGACCATCCAAGGGCCATGATATGTCAACAGGGTGAAAGTTCGGGGATTTGTCCTTAAAGGCCTTGGAAGCTACAGACCTTATAGAGATACTATACTCTGTGTTACTTACTTATCCCTATTCCCTCACATGAAATATTGACCAACCTAAATATTTATTCGTAAAAGAGGAACCCAAGTTTCACTTTAGGAATAGTATACTGCGGAGCTCTTTTATCTGGAGCAGAAATTCTCATGCCACTTTGAGGTGTCAGTAATGCTTTTAAACCAACTCACTATTGCTAGAAGTGAAATTAAATTAAAATATTTTAGTCCTAAGGAGTGTTTTCATACTACAAGAAACCACCACTGCTACATATTGCTCAAATGGTCTCTACACATACCCTGAGGAAGCCCACTGGTGAAACACTGTTCACTTTTACATATTACCATATGTTTTGGCAGCTGATTTATAGAGGAGAAGGCATACTCATATGTGGGTTCACATAGGACAGCCTATTTTTCTTATTATCTGTATTATGCACTATGATTGTTTTTGTTTTTCACCTGACAAATGGCATACAAGTTGATATGCTAAATATAGGTTTGATACTTGCCACAACCTTCTTTGTTTTCTTTATTCTCCTATAGTAATCTCTGGGGCAGGCAACCAACAATAAAATATTTTGGAAATGTACACGCTCTTTTTGTTTTCATATATTTTGCACTTTACATTTAGTCATTTACAAGAAATGTGTATAATTTCCAGTAAGTTGTCTAAATGCAAGCATAGACTGGATCTTATTTCCAAAACAAGAAAAGCCTCACCCGCATGCAGGTACAGGTCACAGATAAGGAAATGCCAAAATAGGGTTGTCTAAAGGTTAGTCTTCTGATTTAGCAAGAGCCATGTGATGTTTTAAATGTACCTTTCCATGCTGAGCTCCTTTCATTACTTTCTGCACATTGACGGGAACAAATATAGATATCTGAAGTTCTGACTTTTTTTGTTGAGGACTAGTGGAATTGGCTAAGATTTCCATGATAAAACTCTAAACCTCAAATTTATGTGGGTCTGTATAAAGGAAAGTATCAATATATGTTTACTTTCTACTTCTCCTTCTTGTTTAGTGGTTCCTAAAGGAGAATATAGAAGCTACCATGTATCTCAACTTTAAAATTTGAAATTCAAAGACACCCTAATGCATGAACATCATGTGGTTTGTGGATTTTTTTTCACTAAAATGTTATTGTGGATTTTGTGGACGTGAATTGATGTGGACTATTTACTACATGTGTATATTTTGGATACATATCCATAAATTTGGCTGTTTTATTTTGAAGAAAAAACATTTTTATTTTTATTCCTAATATACACATACTCCTTTAGCAAGATGTAGCCACTTATTCAAAAGTGGATTGGTTCCACAAGTTTTCAGGAACCACACAGTAAGCAGTACTATGAAAGCAGAAAAAAATTAACTGCATTAGAAATACAATAATTTGGAGAGAGACAGCAGTGATGTAGGGTAGGCATAGCACGGTGGAGTGATTTTCTACCAAACAGGGTCTGCACAAGGCCAGATTTGGGACCAGACAGGACAGGGTTGGCACCTTGTGCTGGAACACCCACCTACAACACCCAGCTCTAGATCTACGCCAGCTGTGATGGGCGCAATGATTCCATTCCCGGTAACATCTGCAAAGTTTCATCAGAAACTTTACTGTACCAATAGGAAAGGGTTATGGCCATTGCCAATCAATTCTGGCTGTGTCCCCATTGGGAAAATTCAACCCCTTTGTCTTTGGAATAGAAAGTTAGGATATTCCAATTTTTTCAAATTGTCATCAAAACAGAAATAGTGGGGAATTGTTCCAATGAGGACACCTGATGTGTAACACATGTCTAAGAGAGAACTTTCCCCACTTAATATAAATTTTTATTAATATAAATTCTTTCCTCCTTTTCTGCTGTAACAAGGGTATAGGAGGGGAAGAGAAATATAATAATATACCCATGGATACAGAGGGTAGCTAAACCTAGGAGCCCTCAGTATGTAAACTGAGAACAGAAAAGTAAATGTAGAGCCCCTTGCTATTTAGTCTAGCACATTATACTAACTTATTACACCGGAAGGAACGAAGGGGTGAAAGATTAACTTTCAATGCAATGTAACAGTGCAGCATTCCACCTAAAATGTATGTGGGTGTTTTTCTTAATGTATTCCCTCTCACTTCAATAAACATTCCTTGGTACACCTATGTCCTGTTCTCTTTTTAATTCACTTTTAATTGATCAGATGACCTTGCACTTGGGTTACACTCCTTAACAGTTTTTCATTTGTATAGTTAATAATTTACCACATACATGGAATGTCGTACAGTTATTAAAAACATCTGAACACTAAATTTGTATAAAGATCTAAATTTATTTTGGCCACTTTTTATGGTTTGCTACATTTTTTAGCAAATATTTTTGCCCTTAAAGAATCTGTTTCCTTTGCCAGTGTTTAAAGTCACAATTCAGTAAAACCCCATGGAAAAAACACTGCATTTAAGGGGTCCATGGACAGCGCCCTTGTCACTCCCTGGTAGTATGAACACTTGCATTTAATAACAGTTAATCAAATGGATACACACATAACTACTGTTATGCTTGCAAGATTTGCAAACAGGCAGGTCTTTATTGTAGAAAGGGGCCGGCGATGTCCCTTTAGCAATAAAACATACCTTTTAGCCTGTTTACTATCATTTTATTAAAGAACTAAATACTGAGCTTTGGGATATGCAGCCTGGCATACCTCGGCAGCCCAGCATGTGCCCCCATGTGCAGGAGGTAAATCATCCTGGCCTGGTCAATCAAAATGGCGGAAGTCTGTGAAACAAGAAAGAGAAAAAAAGGAAGATGGAGGTGACCACGACAGATTGAGGACAGGAAAGTGCATTTAAAAAACTGTGATCAGGCAGGTATGTATATTTTGTTGCAAAAGGGACGCCAAACATTACTCCCTCAGTCATCAGAATACCAGTCATAAAGAAGGCAGCTCAGACACAAAGAAGCATAGCTTTTTTCTTCTAAGTTCCAAGTTGGCTGCCATCACACACACATATATATGCAGAATACTTCTAGAATAAAAATCAGTTGCAGGGAGAACACATCATATATGTCTTGTCCTTTGCTCCTATCTTGCTTTTGAGGCAAGCTTTCACAGTAAAAATTGTGTTTCATAATTGTTTCCAGGAAGCTGGAAGACATCCAAAAATGCTTCAAAACTGTCAAATTCATGGCCAACATTAAGCTGCACACCTGCTAGCAAAACAATAATTGAGAACTGTTGGCTGTGCCCACTGTTCCAGGACACTGGCATGACATGTTTAAATGTAAAGTAAGATGAGACATTTTTAGTATGGATTTCAAATCACTTTATTAGACATTAAACAAAATATACTATTTATAATAGCTTATCATAGTAGTACTAGATTATGGATATAAATACATTTACACCTTTCCCATTAACCTTTGTAGAAAATCTTTAAAGTGTGGCTACACCTTTGGTACATTTCACTTAATTGATACCTTGTGGTGACCTCCATCTACTTTTGCAAAATCCTGTATTCTCTTGCACCTGATTTAGCGATGTTGCTGCTGAGCTTCTCCCCAAAATCTTGCAAGCTGGTACTGCCTATGCGGAACATTTCATTAAGTCCTGTTAAGGGTTTCCAGTGCATGCTCAGCAAAACATTACCACTTCCTAAAAATTAGTGCCCAAGCTTGTTTTTTTTTTCTATCTCTGAGACCAATATAGTGATTTTTACTCACTTTCCCTTTTTGTGACATTTGCACAAGCACAGAACGTAAGTGAAACCTGACCACTTGACTCACACAGACAGAAAAAAAAATGTATCTTTAGATAAATCTAATAGTATGTAAAGGTGCACTTTTAAAAGACCCCATTTACCCAGAAAAAAACAGTTTTATCAGACATTTCTTGTGTTTTTAATTATAGCCTGGATCCAAAATTAATTAAACAACTACTTTGAAATGCAAATATAATCTGGCAGTGACAGATGTGTTGGCATAAAGAAAATTTAACAAAACACAAACTAGTTTACATTTTAAAGATCATATCTAGAAAAAAATATTTCCAGTTCTCACAATAAAATGTACATTTATATAATTTTTTTTAGTATATTGCAAATAGAGATAAGCAAGTGACCGGGTTTGGTTTATCTTGGGGGTTCATGTCACTAATTGTTCTTGTTAACCACTAGCCAAGGGGAACAATGCCCCTTATGTACCTTAACAACTGGTTCCCAGACATGTTTACATTACCAAGGTAGATTGTTGTTACCTTGCCAGTCGCTTTACAATTTTTATTACAGTTACAACTTTTCAAAACATTAGGCATACCACAGAGCAGCAATACCATTCATATAAAACGCAACATACATTTTTAAAAAGTTTTATGCTCTATTACAGAATGGTATATTAAAGGTTAATATGGCAATTGATAGTGAAGATCTCTGGAATTATGTTATTTTGTCTGTGCAGTTTGAAGCCTGAAAGTTTCACATAGACAACAATTTATTGCCAGCCAAGTATAATTTTATTATAAAAACTCATCTTCTCCCGTTTTCTTTTAACTTATTTAGTTCATTTAGAAACAAAAATGATTTCATCACCTAGGTTTAAGTTTTTCTTCTTCCAGTGGTGCAAGGAGTTGGAGTCTCCGGGGAACCTTATGTTACATGTGCACAGTAACATTGTATTAAACTTTAAAATGTGACTGCTTCCCAAACTCCAGGGAAAATGAAAACTACTCTTGCAATGGGGCTTTGCCTGCACCATATGTAATTGTCATTACATACAATGCAGGACCGGCAGTACTGCATTATAAGTAGGGATGTTTAGGGCAGAGGAGAGTCCCAGCTGCCGTGGCAGGATAAGGTAATTAAAAGTGCTTTTAAAGGCTACCCTAGGCAAACAGCATTCATTTTACCCCTATAGTGCTGGGGAAACCCACTTCAAGGGTTTTTTACCCAGAGTTTGGCGGTAATAAAGAATATACAATTTTATGTTGGTTGGTTGGTTGGCTGGTTGGACATTACACAAAACAAAGTGTTTCTGTGACAGAAACTATGAATAGTTTTGAAAATGTCTATATGTGGAAGCTTTTAGGACAGGTACTTGTTGGTGATGGTAAACAAGCCAAGGATTTGAATGAAAGCCACAGTTAGGAGACTGGTCTGTAATGCAGAACCGGCACTTGTGGTTTTTGCAGGTGTTGTAGCTGAAAAAAATAAGAAATCCAATTATTATTGTTTTGTTTTTTACATTTTTTTTTTAAATGAATAATGCGTGTTAGTGGTTCTAAGAGTGTATCTAAACCCAAAATTATTAATATGTTGCAGCTTAAAGAATTGCAAAAATTGTCCTCTTTACATATATATAATTTCTGTCCTCGAGGGACAACACTGGTTCTTTATCAATACATGACCCAGGTAGCTAAGATGCTCACCCCCATACTTACCACACCTTTATGTCCTTCTTTCACTACACCCGCCCCCATTTTTCCATCACACCATGACACTACCACACTCCTTTTATGGGAAAATGGCCATAATGTCAGCTTTATTGGTACAACCTATTTGAAACATTTTCCATAACCAAAACATTTTAGTAAAAAGCATATTAACACTGCTCACCACACTATAGCACTGGGTAGAGCTGCCCAAAACCACCACTTCTATTCTCAGCCACAGAGCCCACTGGCACGAGAACAAGTATACTATTTGCAGTCCCTCCTTAAAACCCCCTTAAGTGATCCCAATTAAGAATAACCTTTGCTGGTTCTCCCTTCTGCAACACCCGTTTAAAGATGTTCTCTGAGGACCCTAACTGCAAACCCAACCTTCAACCCCTCAGCTATCACATAGGGCAGGTGGGAGTGAAGCTCGCTCCCTCACTTTTCTAAAACTTCCCCACTTCCCCTTTCCTCTTTCTTAACGCCTTCTTTCGACTCCCCATTTTCAAACTTCCAAACTATCCCCTACCTTCTCCCATTAACCAATCAAAAACTTCATTTTATTTAAACTCCCTATGCTTCCCCTAGCCCCCTGGTCATGTCTGCCTTCCGCCCGCCTCCTTTCACTTGGCTGCTTCAAGCTGTTTTGTGTGCTAAGTTGTCACCATAGGACAAGAGGTGTTACAGGTAATATCATCAGGTACAAATACAGAAAAATAAGCTTGAATCAAGTAAACCAACACAGCAACCACATCTAAGAAGTTAATTCTCTTATATAATCATTTTTTGTTTCTTGATTTAGATACTCTCCATTAGAAGTTATTGCTTTGAATGTTCTTTTTTCATGTAAATGTTTAGTAAAACAATACTATATTTAAACCCCATCATTCATTTATTTAAATAAGTTTATTAACAAACAAGCACATACATCAAGCAAATCCATACAGCCAACCCATGCTTTCTCCATTCAAGTGAAGCAGTGATGTAGCTTTAATGCTTTAATGCAAATGCTAAATTTTTTTTGCCCCCCATTCTTTTGGCAAATTGGAGTGTAAAGTGAATCCCTGTGTAAGCTAGGCTATTCTGGTTGGAGCTTGTACAGGGCTAAGGGCTGTGTTCCTATTACCATTTGATTGTGCTAGACCAATCAGCAAGTCTATGTGGAAAAAACACATACTCTTACTTAAAAATGTGTATTCTCTTTACATCCAGTGGCTGAACTGAGTAGCAGGGAATAGAATAAAGCATATTCTGCTTTGGAAAATGGTATGACAGTGGTAAAGCACAGATTTGATTTAATAATTCAAACATATAAACAGTTGTTTTGATTTTTCTTTATAAATATATAAAGTGAATAAAACATACCTGTGGTTGTAGAAGTAGCATTGACATTGTTGCTGCTGGTTGTTGCTGCAATTATAAATAAAGGATGATTGTACCTGTTCTTCTTGTAGCTAAATATCAATATTGAAATAACTCCACAAATTCTAACTACAATAACAAGTCCTATGTTCTCCTAAACAGTACATGTGAGTTTGTTACTGCAGGGGTGTAATTAGAAATCAGTGATAACCCCAATACATACTTTTTTGCATCTCAAGTAACATCTCTACTCTACCACTATACTATAATTAATATTATGTTGTATTTCCAATGGTGGATATATCGCCTGGCTTCCAAGGTCCTGGGGCACATTAAAAAAGTAGGGGACTTCAGAATTTCTGAGCAAATTATGTATTTCAGCAAATAAAGTATCGTGAATATTTTAATGAAAGCCTCAACTTTTTAATCAGGGAATAAAAACTGCAGCATAACTCTCACTGCTGTGCACTGGAAAATCTCATTTAAAGTGTTTATCAGTTCCATAATTGTTATAATCTGAAAGCAGGAGGTAGCCAGCTACCACTCTACATCAGTATTTTTCAACCAGGGTTGGGGCGACTCCTAGGGTTCTTGCTAGGGGGTCTTTGGGCAATGAGCAATTTGTGCACCCTCATTTAGGTGACCCCATGATCTTTTTTGCTATAAGTAAGAGCAGGGGTTCTCCAAGACCTGGAAATAATAAATAATAAATAAAAATAATAAAAGGGTTCTTCCGAGGTAAAAAAAAAAGATTGGGAAAATTGAGAAAAGATTGAGATTTGTGGAAAAGTGTCAACATTTTGGGACTCTTCAAATTTTTATATATAATATAAAAATATATATTTTTCATATTTTTCATATTTTTTTTAAATATTTGAGAAAATAAAGGTTTGTGGCTATCAAAGAGGATTAGAAAACAGACAAGTGTGCTTTAAATAGTGTAACAGAACAGAGAAAAACTAAATGCCTGAATAATGAATTCAACTCACCTGTTGTAATATTTGTAGTTGGACTTACACCCACTGAAAGTAAAAAAGAACCTTTAGATCATCACAATAATAATAAAAAGGCCATGATATAATACAAACAAAACATCTACTATTAACTAAGCATGTGTCAGTAAATTACTAACATGGAGACCATCAAACAGCACGTTCATAGAGTTGTGCTGGTAAGGGGTCCTATTTCTTACCAAGCACTTTAGAACTTTTTCTTGCTCTTAAACCTTTTCCACAACTTTAAAGAACCTCAGACACTACACCGTGAACATGTCATAGCCTGTTGTAAATATGTTGTTTCAATTTAGGCCTATTAGTTAATAATACTACCATTTTTAAGTGCACATTATATACATTGCAATGTTCCCCAAATATTTTATCAAATGATACCTGAAAGAACATTTTCTTGGGGAGTCATTTATCTGATACAATGATGAAATGTATTATACTATTTTTATCAGCTACGGATAACTTTTCTCTCGTACTCTCCCACATATTTTTTTGGTAAATGGTCACAAACGATGGGTTCTCATCTTGGAATTACTGGATTTTTAATGGATTACCTCTTTGAAACATAAAATGGTTACCCAATGAGTAGGCTTAGTAACTACATTGCCTTTAGGTCTTGTCAAGACATCCAGAAAACATATACTGTTGTAAGGATTGAACACAGGTTGCCAGACATCTGTAATACATTAACTTACCATGGCTTAATGTCCTGGAAACAATGAAAGTACTGTTTTCGTTGTGTATGTGAGCTCTAACGCAAGGGAAAAAAAGAAATGTTTAATTTGTTATATCTGAGGAGCCACATGCACATACATTTGCAGAGGTTTATTTGGGTGCAGTATGAAAGCTATAGAAGGCAAACGTGAACACGTGTATAACCACAAACACTCACCCTATCCTGTAACTGTTGGTAATGTGTTGTATGTGTGTTATAGGGAATCCTTTTCATATTCACTTGCCTTGTAACTTATATTGAGGTGCTAAACACCTCACCACATTGCAATGTATTGTTTTAAATTCTCAAATAGGTCAAGTATTGTACATTTTTTGGGCAGTGGCAATTTAAGTGTAAAATAACTGAACATCAACAAACTAAATGTGCATACACACGTACAAAACAGTGCATATTTAGTTAAATTGTTTAAAGTGTATTATGCTGTTGTCCTAATAGAAAAAAAGGAATAAAAACCCAATATCTTCTTTCTACATTACATAGACAACATTTTTTTGAAACCTGACCATTACACCTCCACTACGTGACCAAAAGTATGTGGACACCTCTCTAAATGTTCAGATTCAGGTGTTTCCAGTGAAAAGCATTGATAATGCCAGAGCATACAAAACCATTGTAGATGTTTCACATTGCCTTGTGGTAGCACTTTATGCTTGATGTGGTTTAAACATCAGCTTTAAATACTAAATATGGTTATTGAAGGTAAAATATTTCTTCATTGAAGTGTGACTACTCACGTTATGTTAACGGACGTGACATTATTGGATGATTTCCATTGTGCTTGGATTTGACTTCCATTTTCAAATGGGTTAAGGAACAAGGGACTCCCATCACAGCTAATATTGCCATTAGACCAATTTCCAACAGGACCAGATGTGGATAATGCTTGTAAGATAACTGTGACATTTCCACTGCCTTCCAAATGAACTAAGGAAAAAAATAAACAAAAATACTGAACAAACATATTGTGGTAAAGTGCAACACAAAATTAAATAAAATATTTTGGGCTCTATATATAAATTTTAGGTGACACATTTAAAAGAAATATCAGATATCACTATCTGCTATCCACACCATCTGATAGTACATACTGTAGTTTCATAGTAGGTCAGGTTGCAAACAGACATAAGTCCATCAAGTTCAACCACTAGGTAAATAAACATATCCCAGATATAAAACCCTATAGGACATAGTTGGTCCAGAGGACAGCAAACAAAAACCCTGGTACAATTTGCTTCAATAGGGGAAAAAAAATCCTTCCCGTTCCCATGAGGCAATCGAATGTTCCCTGGATCAACAATCTCTGGTATTTTTACTTTAAAGCCTTAATCCCCAGTTATATTCTGTGCTTCTAGAAAAGCATCCAGCTTTTTCTTGAAGCAATCTATAGTAGTTGCTAAATCTACTTCCTGAGGGAGCCAACTTCACATTTTCACAGACCTTACAGCGAAGGATCCCTTCCTTATCCGGAGCTTAAACTTCTTTTCCTCCAGACGCAAAGAGTGTCCTCTTGTTCTTTGTAATGATCTCAAAGTGAATAATTGGGAAGAGAGTTCTCTATATGGACCATTTATATATTTATACAGGGTGATCATATCCCCCTTATACGTCTCTTCTCAAGGGAGAATAGATTCAGTTCAGCTAATCTCTCCTCATAGCTGAGCTCCTCCATTCCTTGTATTAGTTTAGCTGCCCTTCTCTGGACTCTCTCCAATTCCACAATGTCTT
The DNA here is from genome assembly GCF_032062135.1 of Pyxicephalus adspersus. Taxonomy (NCBI): domain Eukaryota; kingdom Metazoa; phylum Chordata; class Amphibia; order Anura; family Pyxicephalidae; genus Pyxicephalus; species Pyxicephalus adspersus. Next base: position 38,947,578 of record NC_092868.1, on the reverse strand, counting down.
TTTTGTGAACTGGTGCCCAAAACTGGACTGCATATTCCAGATGAGGTCTGACCATCGCTTTGTACAGGGGCAGGATTATGTCTCCATCTCTGCAGTCTATTCCTCTTTAATACAAGAAATTACTTTACTAGCTTTAGATATTGCAGATTGGCATTGCATGCTGTTATTAAGTCTATGATCTACCAGAACCCCCAGATCCTTTTCCATTTCTGACTTACCCAAATGTATTCCCCTTAGACAGTATAAAGCATTTAACAAAAGCTCTGGTTCTTTTTGCTACCACAAAAAGCTTTCTGCAGTTTGTCCAGTGCCTGTTTAGTGCTAAACAAATATGTATACACTATATAGCAGGTGCTCATAATGATACTTCAGATCTAAAGCATGTAGCTACTGAATGGAATATTGATTCAGTTACATGTTCAGTCAACCAAGATACATAAGTGTGCATTAGGATAAATGGTAAAAATTGTACAAAAAAAGAATAAGAACATCAAAAAAAAAACAAATCAAATTTGCCCCAAGCTTTAAACCAGCAGGAGATGGATAAGGTTGGCAAGGTAGTGAAGGAGGAGGACATACAATATATGGCTTTGATCAAAGCCTGTATTATTTCTTGCACTAATGAAGTCTGAATGCACATATTCATAACAAGATTTAGATCTATAGGCACTACTTGATCAGACACACAGTTTAAGTATCAATTGCAGCTATTATTTTAAAAGTGATTTCCACGCAAACTGCTAAACAAACAAACAAACACAATACATATCTCTGAGTTATTTATAACAGCACAAAAATGCATTTCTGTCCATTTACATCTAAAATGTATACAATTTCTAACATGGCACAATCTTGAGCAGATCAGGAGACATGAGGGAAGTCTTCTCCAGCAGCAAATGTGCTGTGAATAAGCAGCTCAGTATAGGATCCTGGAATATCATGTATTCAGTCAACCTTAAAATGGGATCTAATGGAGGTTTGTGCTAAGCTAAAAAGTGAAGAATGCCTGCTACAACAATTTTGGAGTTCCCACCACTTTTGATCTTGGTAATAAGGGTCATCAGGGCAAAAACAGGGATAAATGATGTAACCATTCCACACTTTATCCAAATCTTAAAATATTTCCATTACAAACCTTTTATGTAACCATGGAGGTCATTTGCCAGAATGGGAAGTCTGTATTCATTTCACGCAACCAAGCAGTAATCATTAAAAACAAAAATGAAAATTTCCACTTGCCATTTCAGTTTTTTGAAGTTTTGAACAAGTTTCACTGGTTGTGTAATTGTTTTAGTGGATCCCACACTATAGGTGAATGCTTGTTACTTTTCTATATGTTTCTCTGTGTATTAATGTCAAAGCCCAAATGTGTTCTAATAAAAAACTTAGAAAGCAATATTGATGAACATTGTATTTAAAATTTGATTTCCTGATTTCTGTAATAAAGGACATACATAGAAAATGTGTCGACCATTCACTGTATGAGCCTGATTTATTAAAGCTCTCCAAGACTGACAGTGAAGCTGGGTGATCCTGCAAGCTTAGATTTAGTAATTAAGTAATTTGCTATTTGTTAGCAAATGTTTTCAATTCTGGACCAGATCTATTCCAGGTTTGATGAATCACCCAGCTTCATAGCTGAAAGTGTATCCTCTTCAGCATTGGAGAGCTTTAATAAATCAGGCCCTATAGGTTCATCTTTGAACGAATGCAATGATCTTCAAAGTTCACCAAGCCCACACTTGTGTATTTAAAACATATCTATAGCCAAATTTTCATTTTGGACAGGCTATGCAATGATTAATTCCCATGTCTTATCTTGTTTTAGAGTGTCTGTTTAAATAGAGAGATTTTTTTCACTTCCTTTTCCTCATTTAAAAATCTACTTTGATCCTATTTAGTAACCACATATTGGATTTTACCGCAGTTAGTTTTTGCTTTTAATTACGCTTTGACTTAGGTCATGGAAAGTAAACAACTGCATTGTAAAAGCAGTCCACAGTCTTGTAATGTTTTTTTAAGTCAATACTTCAATCTATATGAGTCATATGTTCCTAAATGCTAAAGTGTCACAGTATAGGTAATATATAATGATAATAATCAACCACTGCAGTGATGAAACTGCAATTACTCATGAACTTGTGTTTAACCTATATTTTCTAATAATTATTTATGGTAGTGATAGTAGTTAGTGTAAACAAGATGGATCAAGAATTAATTTTATTGATAACAATACTTATTAAATTTAACAGCACCACTAGTAGATAAAAAGTAGGAGGGATAGTTTACTAATCTGACATAAATTGCGGTTGTCATTGCACTGTGCGGTGGTCAGCAGCCCCCCAAAATATAAATGTACACCTCCCAAAATATAAATGTCACATCCCTTAACAATGTTGAAAAAAACAGAAAACTTATTTATTAGGACCCTGAAAGCAAAAACTAAATCTATGATGACTTGCTCTGATTTATGGAAGTCTTTTGTATAACTGGTTCTGCTTAAATTACCATTGTTTTTATTTAATAAATTTGCAATTTTAAATATCTAGTGTTATTTTGTATAGTTCTCTTTCAAGTCCTAATATACAAGTTTTCTTTTTGTATTTAAATGGGCTGTCCAATGCAGTGTTTCAAACACAAACATAGTACATTTTGCAACACAAAGTGAGGAAAATGATTCTGAAGATTAACAAAATGCACCTTTTGGAAAATTTCCCATTTATTTTTGTTCTAGTGATATACCAAATGTGTGATTTTTCTTTAATTTTAGTCCTTCTGATGAATAGAAAATTAATATTCTATAGTAATATCACTACTGAGACTACAACTATCCAACAGTATGCTCAACCAAGGAACTACTACAGTAATATCACTACTGGAAATACAACTGTTCAACAACAGTATCACAACAGGGTCTTCAACAGATCTACATTAGAATTACATTTCTGGCTGTAACTGTTCCAGTAATATCACTCCCAGGACCATAACTATTCAACAATAGTACCCCAAGAAATACAACTGTTAACAATTTAAAGTATTAGTTCTGGGACAGCAAGTGTTAGAGAGGTTTATTGTTTGGTCCGTTTTTCTGTATTTTCACTCCTGAAACTAACTAAAATCACAGCTAAAATACAACTGTTATTCAACAGTAATATCATACCAGGGACTACAATTGATGTACAGTTGTATTAATGCTGGCACACCAACTATTCCACAGTTATAAAACTCCTGGTACTACTACTGTTTTCTTTTCTGTAATACCACTCCTGGGACTACAACTGTTCTATGATAATATCAGTCCTGGGACTATAACTGTTCTATGGTAATATCAGTCCTGGAACTACAACTGTTCCATGGTAATATCAGTCTTGAACTACAACTGTTCCATGGTAATATCAGTCCTGGGAGTACAACTATTGTATGGTAACATCACTCCTGGGACTATAACTGTTCCATGGTAATATCAGTCAGGGGGCTATAACTATTCCATGGTAATATCACTCCTGGGACCACAACTATTCCATGGTAATATCACTCCTGGGACTACAACTATTCCATGGTAATATCACTCCTGGGACCACAACTATTCCATGGTAATATCACTCCTGGGACTACAACTGTATCACTCTTAGGACTACTATTGTTTTGCAGTAATACTACTACAGCTTTTCTATAACCAGTATTACATTAAGGACCACAACAGTGTTACACCAGCATCACTCCAAGGATTACAGCTACTCCACTCTACAACTAAAACTGTTTTACACTAATATCACTTCTGATATTACAATTGCTCTCCAGCAATATCACTCCTGGGACAATAATCTATATGAGCAAATGAGATATAACTTGAGATAATTCAGCTGCGCCATCATAGAACTTTTCTTACATTTACAGTTGAACTGAAGCAGTCCAAAACTTTATAACCTTTGTGCTGCCTAATACCTAATGCTTGGAAAAGGTTTGAAGATAACGTCCGAAACACGCAAGGGATGTAGTTAGTATATATATATATATATATATATATATATATATATATAAAAATTAAATGATTAGCATCACACTTATGTTAAATGTATCAAGTCCGATATGTTTGGATGAATAGTAGCCTAAACAGTCCATTTGCGGTACTCCTGCCATACATTTTACAGTCTCACCTCATCTTTAGATCACCCAACAACTATATCCAATCGGATACAAATTCATTATACAAAGTTTGGTTTAATCAAAGTAGTTTGTTAAAAGGTACACATTTTAATATGTGCATGCTGAGCTTCAATCGTCACTTTTTATTATTGCTATCTTCCTAAATTTACATAAAAATTCCCACAGGTAGAAAACCCCATTCTGATATCTAAAAGCTGATGGTCTGATAGCAGTTTAATTTCGTAAATACACACAGATTATAACACCAGGGTCCCCTTAAAAAAAAGAAGTTACAAAGTAAATCCACGTAAAGACATCTGCCTACAATTTATGCAAGAATTGTAGGATGATTGAACCTCTTTTAAAGCATACTTCTTGTCTAACCTGTCTGATCATAAATTAAAATTTACTTATCACATCACATAAAAAAGAAAGTAAACTCACCAATGTAGTTTGTATTATCAGAAAGAGTGTCAGGAGAGACAGTTAAATTAAAGGCTGTGGTGCTGTTCCCAGCAGTACTCAGGATGCTACATAGAGGATCAGTGCCATTACTGGCAAAAACTGTGGAAATAGCCAGACCCAGGCACAAAATAAGGACAGTAACTCCTGTGTGTGCCATTGGTGATGGAGAGCTTGTTTCTGTGTAGTCAGCAAGCACACAAACACTGGGAAAACACACAGGCTTGGGAAGAATCCACTTTTTATCCAGCTGTTCTGATGCAAATCACTAAGGGCAGGACTAATAGCTACTAAGCACTCTTATTTCATTAAGGTTACACATTAACTATTAGGTATTCTGAAAGCTTAGGGGAAGTTATTATCTACACCATGTCATGTTCTAATATTATCTTTTATTATTCTGCACCTGACTATTCTTTTAAAGTTTACCTTGGTACATACAGGTACAAGTGATGCAAAAAAGTAAAAGAGAAAAAAAGAAGATGAATAGCACGTTTAATAAAGTATTAAAAAACATTATCACTAAAACACATCCATACTTGTACGTTAATATTTCAAAAGTAATTTTAGATAATACAATAATTGCTTATGATCTTGCCATTAAAGTCCTTGATATAACAACTTTCACCCTTTTGTGCTCCTGCTTCATCAACTTTTCACACGGTGTGGTTGTGCTGACAGGTATTTCACTGTTCTGTTTCATATGGTGGTGTAGCTGTGCTGACACATATTAAACAGATATAGCTCACTGTGGTCGCCATCAGAAGCTGGTTAAGGTGATAATGTGCAACTGGCACTGGAAGGAATGCATGTATATAAGAAGTAGCAGCAATAAGTTGGAAAAAAGGATAAAAAATTAAAACAATATTTTATAAAAAAAAAATACAAAAATTTATGATACAGAGTGCATAAAGAAACATGGACATAACCTAGTTTGTGTTTTCATATACCTAATGGGCAATGCAAAAACTACTACTAAAGCTCCTGTATATATTACATAAGGCATATAATGCCGGGTGATCTATTTAGGAGCTGCAAATCCTACTATCAAGTTTACAACTGATTTTTTAGGTAGTTAAAAAGAAACCAGAATTATGTTCCTGAGCTGTCCAGTGCTGATTGTGTGTTCTCACTGTATTTATATACCATATTTTTTTTTTTAAATGATATAATTCAAAAAAATATGAGGTAGCTGGATTAATGTGCCTTAAGTAGTAGCGTTAGTTAAATAAAGAGTAACGATAATTTAGATTCTATACCACCATTATGAATTGGTCTTTAATGTTTTGGATAGGGCAAACTGTTCTTCATACTTCATACAAGTTGTAATTAGTAGAAGTATTGTATCATTCATGTATAATCAGAATTGCCCATCATATAATTATGTAGCAGAATTATATAATGGTTAACAAAGTTTATGGCCTGGAGCAAAGGAGTTCCAGAGAGAATCCTTCTATGTTTTAAAGGAAGAGAACCACTTCCAAATATGGTATGCTTCAAAAGGAGGGACATTCCTTCGAGTAAGGGTATGTTGGATCGTTGATGAGAAGTGGAGATAACGGGATGCCAGCAGCCAGCTTCCTGATCTTTGAGTTACCTTGGTATCATAGGAGCAGATTTTTTTTCACCATAGCCTGGTGATCATTCATTGTGCCTCGTTTGGTAGTAAAGTCTATTGATTCTATATTTCAGTTTGGACCCCGCTGCCTGCTGCCTCTGCCACTCTCTGTTGAGACATCATCATGGTATACCTTTAGGGTCTGTAAATGCCCCATAGATGAACAGCTAAATGGCCAAATTACCAGGCAGTATAATAGCTATTCAATAAAAAAAGACCCTCTCACTCTGGAGCAGTGATTCTAATACAGGGTTCCATGAGAAATGAACAGTTTGTGACTCTCAGGTCAGTTTAACAGATACAGATTATGCTTTTGTCTATTTGTAAAGCTTTCCCACTGGCCAGCAATGTAGGGGGCATCCTTTCTACTGACCACCACAATATTATACTGTGAGCTGTGGATATGATAATTTTAGAAGAGGTTCCCTTAAGACCTCATGTTAAAAAGGTCAAGAAACACTGTTCTGGAGTAAAAATATGATACAAGTGGGGACCCAGTGTATCATATAATCATGGATTTAGGTAAGTATTTAAGCCAGGTAAACTTTAGATCAAACTGTCTATATTACCCTAAATAATAATTGTTCTACCCTCCTCATTGTCTAAAGTGATTTGACAGTTTCCATGTCTCCCAATCACCACACTGTGTAAGTTCTGGGAACTTGTTTAATGTGCAAAATGAAGGGAAGGTAAAACAATGATGCTTGGATAGGCTTGAATAAAACAGAGCTGAATGGCGCACCGGCCAGAGCTGTGGGTCCCATGTATGGACACAACCCGCCCGCTGAGCAGTGGGCAGGTTCTGGCATCATGACATCACTCTGGGGGAGGTCCGTGGATCTCCACAGAGCATAGGCAGACAGCCCTGAAGACCTCAGAGGTCTGGCTAGACTGAGGCCTGAAGCTTTTTTTCTACAGATCATGCAGGAGCTCTAAATTCAGGGTTGGGACTTTAGAGTTAAGTATACTTTGCTAGGATTATAAATCTTCACATTGGATCTGTAAGCAAAAAACAGTTGTGGTTGGACTGTGATGCTATTCTGCTCTCACTTTCTTTCCTTTGTGTGTGGGATTTTATAACAAAACTTTAAGAAAAAGTGAGAAAACTTCTGTGAGTCTTTTGTGAGTTTCTGGTCACACAACCAGGAAGGATCTGAGCAAACAAGTGTCCCCTATGGGCGTGAGCACTACATACCTATCAATTATATGAAAATTTGTTTTAGTAATTGGGTCTACATATACTTCAAATCTAAAGATTGTATTTATATTGGATAGGTTTACATTATATGTTTGTGTTGGGATACCTTCTGGTTATATTGTGGGAGAATCTAGAGCAAAGACTGCACTGTTTTTAATTTCTATGCCGTAGAGAGAGCCACACCCTATAGTGATCACCCAGAGTATCGTGACCAATCTGAAATCATTCATTTATGGAAATGGCCTCGAAATTACGTAATAAGCAAGATCATTAAGATGACGTAATATGATACTATTGTAAAAAGAGTCTTACTCGTGATTATTGCAGTGATACGTACTGCATGCGTGAGATATATTTCATGTAGGTCAAAGTGCTGATTCATGTTCACTAAAAAGGAGCAGCAAAGCAATGAAATGTCCATATATTTCTTTTATATTTTATTAGTAACTTATTACAGGGATCATTGCCGTTGCCTTAGGGTGGAGCTCTATGAGACTTGACCACTTGCTGTTGGATTCCTGTATAATCTCAAGGACTAACATTTACTATACATTTTCTGAAACAGATTTTTTATATCTTCAGGTATCTGCATAAGTCCTAACATAAGTCCTAACTGTTTTTTCTTCAAGAATCCTTTCATCCCCTGATTTAAAGTAGCAGCCAGAAACTCCGATCCCAATGTATAAATAAAAAAACTTTTGCTGTTCTGAAAGCCTCCTGATCTTCCAGTGTTTTATTAGATGATCATGTTATATTTGTTGTAGCTTTTTCTGTGCTCATATACTTGGTAGTTGACCTCAGTGTTTTTCTCTGATCTATTAGGGGCCTTGCCACAATGCCAGAGATTTTCTATTGACATGGAATTAGCATCACAACCAAGATGCTCTGGGATGAAGGGTTTAATTTTTGCAAAGAGGTGATAAATTCTATCCTGTGCTTTTTGGGCTTACAAAGGTTCCAGACTGTGGGCAGATTTGCTGCTATCCTGTATGTAAGCAATGTGTTTGAATAAACACTTTGTGTGGTCTGCTCAAATATACAAAAATGTAGAGAAATAACGGGATGGGCTTTGAGGCCGTAATCATATAAATCAATAATTATGTATTTGTACTAAGATTCATACATAATTGCATATACATCCATAGTCACCAACCCATTATCATCATGGGGTGGAATTGGACATACTATACATACCTACATACCATTTAGGTCTTTTTACCCGACGCGTTTGCCACTAAGGGCTTCCTCAGGTATATATAGCAGCAACTGTTACGGTCTATACAGTGGATATAATACTGAAATACAGAGATATAGAGTAACATTGTTTGGTTTTAGAATTCATATTCATAAATACATAGTTTAAATACCAATTTTACTAAACGAGTGTAGCCCAAATTGTGTCTATACATACATCTACAGAAATGGTACTGAGAAAACCATAAATAATATACACAGTAAATATACCAGGTATATAAATACATATGTATGTGTTCAAAAACGGTAATTTTTAGTTAGTTAAATTGTGCAAGGGTTAATCGTGTCTGTAGACTGACATAAGGATGTCATGGGATGTTTGGAGTGGTGGGAAGAGTAATAGATTATTTGTCAATAAAACTGGGATTTTATTGCTTACTTTGTGGTTGCCAGATAATACATTTAGAGTGTGTCTTGCAGCAAAATTTTTGCATAGGTACAGGTAAGGCTGGTAGCTTGCCTGTATAGAAGAGTAGGATTTTTTTTTTATTTATTATATAGGGGTGAACGGTCATCAAAAGTCAAGAATAGGGAGGCGAGTCTAATATTTATAGACATAATAATAATGACAAAGTTGCTATTGCAATAGTAGTATTGCTTGCTTTGATGTAAGTAGATATGAAGAACAGTAACAAAGTTTGAAGGTGTAATCACATTCTAACACTTTTACAGGGTCTCTTCAATTCAGTGCTGTTAAATAAACAGGGGATCCCAATAGGGTGTTTTCTGTATATAGAAATAATTTAAAAATAGGCTACACTCGTTTAGTAATATTGGTATTTAAACTATGTATTTATGAATATGAATTCTACAACCTAAAAATGTAACTATTACTGTATATCTCTGTATTTCTATATTATATCCACTGTATAGACCATGACAATCGCTGCTACACACCCCTGAGGAAGCCCTTAGTGGTGAAACGCGTCGGGTAAAAAGACTTAAACGGGTCAATGAAATACGCTAGCTAACTGTATGTATAGTGTGTCCAATTCCACCTCATGAGGTTAATGGGTTGGTGACTATGGATGTATACGCAATTATGTTTGAATCTTAGAACAAATACATAATTATTGATTTATATGATTACGGCCTCAAAGCCCCATCTCTTTCTTTCTCTACATTTTCGTATCTCTGACTACAGGGGTGGCCACACTATATGTCCCTGTAATTATCCGGAGGGAGGAGGGACAACCTGCATTCTTCCACTTGGTCTGCTCCAATGTTTCCTGGGCTATACCAGGAGACACCAGGAACCTCTACCATACAAAAGCCTAAACTGGGAAACCAGATTGTAGACATACTGGAAACATGATGTATGGTAATAGGGAGTTAGGGAGTCATTTCTATCCTTCTATCTATCAACCAATTTTTTAGCATATTTTCCCAGGCTGTATAAGGCAGTATTACCTGAGGAAGTATTTACATTTATTTGTACCGACAAATGTATTTATTTATTTATTTATAAAGCACCATGCACCAGCTGTCAAGGTTTAAAAGTTGATTCCTTCTCTGACACGTGCTTCATGTGCTGCATTTTGGTTTTACTAAAACTTCAGGGTGAGCAGAAGGAATTGAGATTCAATACAATGACACTGGTTGTGTGAATACCAAGACATGCAGAATAGAATCACATGTACTTCGGCAGCTAAAGCAGTTCATGTAAATGCATTTTTGCTTCCTGCTTAGGTGTTAAAATAATCAATGCAATGTACAGTGTTTGAAAGTCTTTATTAATTTAAAAGGCAAAATAAAATATTCAACAATAGTTATTATTTACAAATAGCAGTGACACCCTAATAAAATGTTAGGGATATTTAACCATGGGGTAGCAGGGCATCAATTGTGACATTATAGTCATGCATTAGAGAGGAGTGCACTTTGCATGTTATTGAAACCAAAAAATGTCAGTGGTCATATCCCCACTGCTCTCCCATGTTTCTAATTTTCACTCGGGTTTTATTCATTTGACCATAGAACCATTGGTCTGGAAGTGGAGGCTTTTATAAAAGTAAAGGAAACATATCCAGACATTGTCACTAATAAATAGCTATGGTTTGAAAAAAAAGAGCTTGACTTAATTTCAACATTAAAACCATCCACTGATTTGGATAAAATGAATTTTGAATTTGTGTTACTAAGTTCATAAATTATTATGTTAATCCAGATACTGGACGTTGTCTTTATAACAGATTTCTGGTGATCACAAGTAGGCCGAGGGTTTCAATTATTGCCAAACACATTGACAGAGGCTGAATTGATGCAGCTGCATTTGATGAACCTAAAATATATATATAAAAAAGAATTTATTACATTTAGAAACTGCCTCTGTTGATAAATAAAACAATTATGTGACCAACTTTCAATACGATATTTGAAAACTATCTTCAGAAACTGTATTACTTGACTTAAACTTAACATTGCCAGACAAGTTATATATATATATATATATATAAATACTTTTCAGAAAGTGTATCAAGCTTTCCTTGCTGTCTCAATACAATTTTTCTTTAGGCTCTATTACTACAGAAAAACAAAGTTTAATAAGTGACGTATTAAGGTTGGCACGGAACATCATGCTACGATTAAACATGAGAGCCCTAAGGGTTTAATAGCAGTTTGGTGACTTTTTATCAAGTGTCTGCTTGTTGAAAGCTCTGCTGGGAACTGGAAGTACAAGAAACCAAAAAAACTGAACTGAATATTTTTGTTACATCTGACTACATATGATATATGCAGATCAGCATATTGATTTACATAGAGCAGGACAGTACTAGACCAAGTTTTAATAAATGAAACACCCACAGGTGTAAATAATATTTCAAATATTTAAAATTATTATGTTGAGCCATTTATATCAGTAAACCCTCCTTCTTCCAGCAAGGAGGTTACATTCTAATGTTTCTACTGCAGTCATAACATTATACATAGAAGGTTAGTTAGATGCCAAAAAGTCTAAAATATGTTTTGGTTGTGGGAGGAAACATGTGCAGAAAAAAAGGGAATTGGTGATGCAATTCATGTACAAAAATGCACTTGAATTAAAATAACTTTCTTAAACAATTGCTGAAACAGTAAAAAAATTATCCTACATAGTGAGCATGATTTATTACAGCTCTCCAAGACTGGAGAAAATAAATAGTCATGGATGAACCTGAGTGACTCAACCAACCTGTAATGTTTTGTTTTTAAGGCATTTATTAGTTGCATTATTAGTTGCATTATTAGCAAATGCTTTAAATCTTGGTCCATATCCATTCCAGCTTTAATAAATTAGGCCAAGTGTGTTAAAACCCAACTCCATGATGGGAGTGGAATCCATCATGGGAGTGGAATATTGAAGATTTGGTATTGTTATCATTATTGTCTAAATAATAAATTACACTTACCAGCTTTTAGAGTTTCTGAAAGACTATAAGTCACGGTTTCATTTGTGATTGAGACGCTGGAGGATAAAAAAAAACCACATGAGAAAACCACACTGATAATACTGTAGAATGAATGCAACTCAACAAGTATTTAAGCTTGAAATAGAACTAATGTATGGAGAGGAGTCTGGCCATGTGATCTTTAGTTAAATGTCTGGTTCTCCCTGAATCACAAACTTCTCTTGGTTTAATTTTGCAAACATACAGTTTGTATTTGCAAAAAGAACTCTGTAGTTCTGTATTTGGAAAACACAAGGGCCTGATTTTTTTATATAGGGTAGGCTGCAGCAAATGTGGGTAACAGTGAGTGGATAATGTGATCCAGTCTCTGCTTTAAATGTGTTTTGTGGCTTTTCCTAAAAAGTCTAGAAGTTTCTGTTCATGCAGAGTGCAGGACTCAGGTTCTCCAAGGCAGGGGTGTCATTTTATTTTTTGGGAGGGGTTGGTAATGTGCTGGCCCATGTTTTTATGCTACTATATTTGTATAAGGGGTGGAGGCCATCAGAGTACAAAATAGTGTGGCATCTCCCAGTCCTAGTTTGTATTTTGCCTTTTCATTTGTTGATATCAGCATTTAAAACAAGCAACAGGTATGATTAGTGTAAGGATGGAGCTGCCCTACACAGTCAGTTCCAGGCAAAGAATAAAAATGGTTCCTAAGTGAAAGAAGTGATCACATCTCTTCTCTTAGTTAGGCTATGCTCAGATTGGTAGTGTAGTTTCAGTGAAGTTACCGCTTCCTCATGCCAGAGAACTGCTGCCTCGGGGAGACACCAAAAGTTGCTTTTACTCATGGCATCTCCATAGAGGATGAATGGGGGCAGAAGTGTGTGGTTTAGTACCAGATGCTGTGGTGCAAGTTAACATCTAGGATCCACACTAGATCCCTTGATCCCGAGGCAGGTCTGCACCTAGCCTTGGACCACTGAGTAACAGACAAGTCATACCAGCTGTTACAGGTAGATTGTCCTTGGAAGACAAGTTTAGCAGTGTTAGGTAATGAATCCTTAGAAATATAAGAAACCATTGGCTACTTCACCTTCACCATTTAGTCAGATGTGCAGTATTGGACTAACCTATTAGGCTGATGGGTATCATATAGTAATCTAGTGCCTGTACTTTTAATAATTGTCTGTTATACTCTGACCAGATATTTGGAAGTTTGGAAAAACTGCCTTCAGAAAACCAAATTTGTTACTTGACTTAAACCTAACATTGCAAAATAAGTTAAATTTATATACTCTGTAATATATTATTTTCTGACCATATTTGTAATACTTACGTTATATTAACAGATTCAGGGATTGGGGAAGATGGTGAGGTCCAGTTGGCGACAAGTGAACTATTAGCATTAAAGGTGAAGTTCAGCAGTGGTTGTCCAGAACAGTTAACATCTCCAGTTGGTGACCATTTTCCAACAGCTGTGTTGTTTGATATGGCCTGGAGGAGGACTCTGACAGTTTCATTTGCACTTCCAGTGACTGTAACTGCAAATCAGATATAAATGTTTATTAGAAACCGGTTGGTGGAAATATGTTTGCTGTATATTGAAACACTACTTAGGCACTCATAGACACAGCAGATGCACACAATAATCAAGTGACACAAGTGAGTCAGAGATACATATTCTTGCACCTCTGAAGGTGGAGAATATTTCCAAATGTTTTGAGATGGGAAAGAGCACCTTGGCTATACTCCTAATCACACAGACTAGACAGAATTACACTCTGAGGAATAATTACTTAACCACTACTTTCCCTTAATGCTATTGTTTAATATATACCCAACACAATAACAGGGAAGTTATAATAAAAGGTCTGTACAATATAACTTTTCTGGCAGGTAAATAGCGATGTATTATCATAGTTCACCACATCAAACTGAGAAGCATGGCCGAAGAACTGTTGTGGACATTAGAGTTCAGAATGCTTCCCGTAAATTTATTTCAGCAAATGTGTGTCACATGTCAATTTTGTTGTATAAAAGTAGTGTTAAAAGTAGAGCGTGCACCACTGGAAAACCATGAAGTGTGTAAATCAATGACATTGTTTGATCTGGTCAAAAAATGTTTTTTTTTTTTTTAATGAAGACTGTGAATAAAGAAATGATACATGTTCAAAGAACATATGGTTAATAAAATATGAATGCCACATATTGCTGTTACTCAAAGGTACAGAATATGGAAGCTGTTTTTACTAACTTGCCTTTTGTTCATTTTAGGCTTAGAAACTCCTTGCTTTATTACTGATAGAGTTATTGACCCAGAACTAGACCCACGTCAGTTTATTTCAACATTCTAGACTCAACAGGAAGTTAAAGGAAATGTCTGCATCTGTCAATAAAACAGATGCCACATTCAAAGACATAAGAACAACTCTAAAATGTTGGCTTCTTTGCATCAGTGACAATGGTCACCAGGGCAAATAGAATAAATGGCTCCGATGGGTGCACAGTAGTAAAAAATTGGGACAAGCTTTAACTCTCTCTGACATTATCCCCCACCCCAATTAAAAACAAAAAATATATATATGTCTACTTGAAAATGGTTTGGAAGAACAGTATATATAAATAAATATAACCAGAAGTGAACAGAATAGCATTGTGACTGCATTAGCAGAATGTATTAGCTCTGAAATTCTCACCTGTATACACAGTATCATTAAGGAGGGATTTGGGAATGATGCTCAGTTTATAGTCCTTGTCCATTACTGTGTTGTTTGGAAAGGTACACTCAGGTGGATCAGCTGTGTATCCTGGAGTGATGAATCCAAGGAGCAGGAGAAGAGCGCTGTATCCTGTAAGAGTCATTGTGGTATTGTCCTTGTTTCTGCAGAGTTCTGTACTTCTCTGTCTTCTCACACACCTTTATATCCGCAGGAACTTAATGATGTACATCCCACTTCCTTCTATTTAATTATGCAAGGTAGGGTTTTTATGAGTGATATAATGAAACTACACTGATACAATGAAAGCCTGTTTCGTAAAACTATTTTGGCATGCATATGTTAATTACAAAATACATATAATCTGTGAATCATCCAGAAGAGATGCATTGTTTATGTGTGTATATATCTAAATATTCCATTAATAAATTAGTGACATATACCTTATTTCACTTGCAGCAGCACTAATTGATGACGTAGATGTTAAACCAGTTTCTTGGGTTTCACTTAACCCTGATTCTATATTGGAATGTGATGTCTTTCGTAAATTAGGAAATTATGAAGTTGTTCAAAATGATTTCTATAAAATCATCAACAGATTTTCCGCATGGTGAGTAATCATTAGGAGAGTTTTTATTTGTGAAAAGAAAACACCCTTGAGGTAACCCAAGAGGGTGTACCATACCACCTGCTTCAGGTGGAAAGGCCTTACATATTTAATTTAAATGGCAGTTGGGCCTTTCATACGAATGATCAGACCTACTTGACTTAAGGAACAGAGACATTTGGAAAGGGAGGGGATAGTGTAAGGTTTGGTGTGATTAATGGTGAGAAAAGTGGAACATTCAAAGATAACAGTCCTACAATTACTGGTATTCTGTAAGCCTTGGAAGCTGTTTAGTTACCACAGCAGAAGTGTTGTTGGAAAAAGCCCAGTGGTTCCAGATCTTCTGATTTTACATAAGGAATAGCTAAGAGTACATCATCTTCATGTACAATAAAATATATAAACTGTAATATATCTTATATAGGTATATAGGTATAATATAGGCATTTTATTTATAAGATACTCTTGTTGTCTCTACTTCTTAAATGTGTTTTCCCTTTCTTACTAGGTTTTCTGATGTTTGTTAAGAAGCTGTCAAGTCTGCCAAAGAAACAGACATGAAAGCATAAACTTTCACACATATATTTGGCAAATCTAAACCCAAAACTCTAACCAACATTCATTTGAATACACTGTAGCTAACATCTATTTTCCAGGAAAAAGTTAAGTCTGGTTAACTAAGGTAACTCAAGCATTGATAAAATAGAGATCTACAATGGTGATATGCATTGGGTCATGTGCTGCTGATACGGGTAGTAGGAGGTTTAGGGTGGATTTGCACAAATGCATTTTAACACACATGTGTTTCCATTTAAATCAGTGGAAACCAATGAAAACACATGTCATATGCATTGCAACACATGCAACACTATTTAAAACATGTACAAATGCATATCACTATATGTCAACAAACATTATTAAGCAGTTGTGTGTGTGTGTTTTTTTAACAAGCATGCATTAGAATAAGAAATCATTGATCAGCATTTTCATTTGTTTATTTATTCCCAATTAATGGGATCCAAGGTTTTAAAAAGAAACTACTGTAAACTGTATGCTACCCTATTGAAAAGTCAAACCTCAAACAGAATATGAGTATTTGAAAGAGTTGAGTAAATAATGGAAAATATACTATACTGGTCATTATTTTTTAGCGGTATCAGTGAACTGGTAAAACACGGTAAAAATATTCACCCATTGACTTTTGAAGGTAGATTTACGATATGAGAATCTTGACTCAATAAGTTTTAGCTGTGTTCACCCAATCCTGGGCAAATGAAATACAAAAATATATATTTTTTTAATATTTAATGCTCCAAATGAACTGGATTCATCTGTGGGTACATTGCACTCTGATTAAGCAATGTATGCTCTGCATTGTATGAAATGTATCTTGCCTCCTTATTTATCCATCCCAATAATTGTGCCCATGTTAAAGATGCTACATGTAGTGTCTTACCGTCAACTACGCAAAGGGGATGAATAGGGATATACTGAGTTGTCAGTACAACCCAGTGTAAATTTTTAAACACTGGTTCATTAAGGTCCAGCACAATGATTTTGGCTGCTAAAGTACAAACTGGCCGGAGCCATAAAGAAATATCTGTTGCCATCCCTCAGAATGAACGTAGTCTGGGTTGATTTGCATTCTCCATAGCAATCTGATACTTATTTTTAATTTTATAGCCAACCCTAAAAAAATGTCAGCTGGAATATGACACACAATATGAATGTGTCACGGGTAAACATTGCAAAAAATAATTTCCTTATTGCACTTACGTTTTTATTTTATTTGCATATGATTTTAAAAAGTTATGGATATGTGCCTTGTTCCATTAAACTGTCATAAAAACATAACAAATAAAGGCCACCATGGCTTATTTGTCATTTCAAGAATGATAGCTAATTCATTGTCATGCTGAAGCCTGGGCCTTATTTGGAATAAATGGCCAGGACTTTTTAGTTCAGACCACAACCAGGAGTCCTCACCATGTTTATTGTGTTCCTGTTTTAGAGCAATGATAAAGTAAGAGAATTATTTTGAAATTCAAATGGCTAGCATAATTGATTCAGAAGATCAACAATGACATCCTAAATATTTCTTGTATGTGAGGTCTCCAAAAAAAAAAAAAACTTACGACAGTTATTATTCTTTCTTGGGTCCCTCTGTCATTTGTTACCATATCTGAGGCTTCCAGTGACGCCACCTCACAGATGTTGCATAAGAAATTGTTTCATAAATGATTAATCCATTGAAAACTGATGTGTGAACACATTAATATTTGTGTTTATTTACATATAAATCAGAAACACATGTGCGACTTACAGTGTGAAACTACCTTATGGTAAAGTCAGGTGAATTGAAATCTTCCAGATTCACTCATACTTCCTTTTGCACTTTTATTGCTGTAATCAGCTATTGACCAAGCAACATATTTTCTGTTCAATAAATTAATGTATAATGCCAGAACCTTGAGAAAATAATTAATAAAGGATGCAACATGTTTTTCTTATTGCCATCTGTGCTGAATTTGGAGACATTTTGACTGTCATGGCTGGAAGTGATGTAAAATCCAATTAGACAGACATATTCAAAACATAATTTACCAACAGATTTTTATTGCTGTATGCACCTTCTGATCCAAGTGAAAGCTGTAACATTTGTACCAGAATCACACAGATTGGAACCTAATGGTGTACCTTGCGGCACACTGGCACATTGTGGCATGTTGCACAACAGGTCCACCAACAAGGCGCATTAGGGTGCAATTCAGAATAAATAACCAACACTTGTTTCATGCATTATCATGCAGCACTAAATGTGGTACTAGAAATCACAGAAGTGAACCTGGCCTAAGAATGGAAAATAGGTAAAAAAGAGGAAGCATAAACTATAAAGATATGGATACAATAACAATATAATAGAGATAAAGTAACACAGGTGACAACAAGCATCAAGGAGAATACTGGTAAGCTATGAACTGCAATATTTTATTGCAATAATGAGCATAGTTTACTTACTCTATGTGGTTTTTATATGTTTAAACAAGGAAATAAAAAAAACAAAAAAATGACAGATGTTATCTATCCACCACCATAAGAATATTTGAGTACCAACTCACTGCACCAATAAATAGTTTAAAAACAGAAATATTTAAAAATTTGTATTTTTCTTTTTTAATGTTTCCTATACAAATATAAATATAGTTAGTATAGAGTTAGAAAAATCACTGTCAATGTTTCAGTTAGGAGTGCCCCCTGTATTATTCTGATGTATTCTGATTCGGACTGTAAAACCTTGTATTATGTGAAATAACCAGTTTTTTGCTAATATTTAAAAAATGCCATTGTCATCTAAAATAGGGGGCATGCGCTACTGATTTTGTACCACATTTAAACTGAACATGTGCTGATGATGTTTTGGTTAAAGGGTATGTAAGCTGCCTAGGACGCTCAGGCGGATGTTTGCAAGGCAGTGACTGGAAAAACAGGCAAGACACGTAAGTTGCCAAAAAACAAACAGTACAGTAAATATTAGCCGTCTGGCTCCTAGCTAGCTTACTTGGCATTCCTATCTATTCCAGACAAACAAAAGTACAAATCTAAGTCCAAAAGCAAGAACAGGGCAACATACAGTCTTCAGGAATTTTTCTCTGGTAACAATTGTGTGGAGCTCCTTCTTTTCCAGCCTCCAGCTACATACTGGATACAGAACTTTCTGTTAGCCTAAATACCACAACTGGATTCAGCCTACATGGGTAGCAAAACCCTGAACATGGACCAGGTGGTCAGGGAACCCTCCCAATTCTTCCCTGACCAACACCACAGTGGAAAACTAGCCTACCTTCCCTAGAGCTTTTTTTTAACACATGAAGTGCCTGAAAATGGTTGCAATACATCACAAACCTTTCCAAATAAATTTTGTGAAACCCTGTCACAGGTAGTTAACTTTTTAACAATATGGAGCTACCTGGTTTTTCATTACTCTTCCTATCCAATGTAAGCTTATAAATACAGTAACACTGGGATCAGTTTTTAATCTATTCCACAAAGGGCTCCGCATTAGTGTAGGACCTTGTAGGTCTGTACTTGATGGTGTATAAATTGATGATGATGACCTTAAGAAATCAGAAAAGGGTGTTATTTTATCTCATTGTTTGTAATTTTGGGTCCACCAAATATTACCTTTGACTATGGTGATGTCATGTTTGGTTCACTAAAAAAACTTTATGCTCTCAAGCCTTCTCAACTTCCTGTTACCAAGAGACAGGACTTTTAATTAGTCAGGGAACAAGTTATTCAAATAAATAAATAATAAAAACATGCAGTTCTTTTTAAAAAACAAAGTTAAAATATAGTCTGGAAAATACATACTTTTTAAAACATAGTTGATTGGTATATGTTTTTCCACATGTCCTTTCACCTCCGTCATAAGTTTGGTGACAATACTATGTCCTGTGTCTTTTTAAATACCAAAACTTGTTGACATATATGTGGTATGTGGCTTTGAAAACTGCATCTTCCCATCTATTCTGTAACCTTTACTAGGCTTATAAGGGAGAAAGGGATACATGTCTTCATCTAATGGGGAATGTTCATGGGTAATATTACGTTATGATATGTCCTTGTGGAAGCATATATGTATGCACAGAAAAACAGTACAAATACACTGAGACATTCAGTATTTTAAGTTTTTTATTTACAATGAAAGAATATTGTAAATAAAGTAATAGGTTACAGAATGTTGTATACACATATTTCCCTTTGCAATGTGCAATGGTATTTTATGATAGTGTCTTTGAATAACAACACTTTTGTTATATTTTTATTACAATATTGATAACAAATCCTTTACATATAGCACACACATTAGCATTAGCATTATAAGTCAATTTTTTTTACAGCTGAACTCCAGACAAATGTATATATGTTCATGTGCTTATAATAAAGCAATTTTACCTGTAAAAGGATTTGTATTCCTAACTATCCAGTCCTGAGATATACTCAGTCATACCAAACAGCAGAGACAGGTTGGTGACCATATTTTTGTCTGCTGTATTCTTTAACTGCCAAAGAATAACTAAAGCTGTTTGTTTTCAAAGATTTTTTGAGCAGAAAGGCATTTTTATGCCGGACAAACACACAGTACTATCATCAAAGACATATTATCCTTCTGATTGATCATACTGAGCTATGCATGCAAAGTAGTTATATACAGTAAGCCCTGGTCAATGAAGGTTGGAAACCTGGAAAAGATGTCTATAAGCTCCTTTATCAGGAGTGTATAAATCTTTTTTTATGGATTAATATAAATACAGAAAAAGCAACTCTCATTTATGCATTCCAACTGTTTATTTACCTGTTTGTGTGTAGTTTAGATTCAACAGAGAGATAGGCAAAATTTCTGGGGTAGGGACGGAGTGATAGCCCTGTTTTCATCAAATAACACAGGCATGCAATGTAAAAAAAAGTTTTCACTGATTCTGATGTGTTTGGGCCACTAAATCTGAAAAAGAAATCCATTTTTTTTTCATGTAAGGTTTTTTCACATATTATTATATTTAACCTAACCATGATGGTCTGTACTGTGCTCTTTTGAGTTTTGTCATTGTTCCACTTTGCCTGACCAGTTTTTGTTACATAAATGGGAACTATCTTGTGAAGCAGCAGATTTATTTAGCAGATTTTGGAGTAAAATTTGGTGATCAGAACAAGTTGTGGGCGCTACATAAAGTCAGCTGTTTTCCATGAAAGAGCTTCAACATTCCTAAGATAAAAAAAAAATAAAAAAAATACTTTTGTTTTAAAGTGCCGAAAATAAAATATTGCTAGAACCAGGTATCTCATTCTTCTGTATTTTTCTCAAAATGATAAATTGGTGTACTGCAACCATGTTTCATGGCTCGTGAACATGTTCTATTTCTATTTCTTTGAGTACAATGGGAAAGAATTGAGTTTGTTCATTGACTCCTCACAACAAAGCACAAATGCAGTGCTCCTTCACAATCACAATAAGTTTGCCTTAATACCCACTGGCCATTCAGTACACTTGAAAGAGCAGTACAAGAATTTGAGATTGATTTTATAAAAGTTGAAATGAGTACCAGATGAGTGCCATTGGAAAAAGTAAAAACATTGTGATGGCACATCTTATGGACCCAAAGCAAAGTACTTCTGCCTACACTCCACATCAAATTTGGAATTAGAGGACATCTACAAATTGATTAAAGATCAGACAAAAATGTATGAGAATAAAAAGGCAGCTTGACTTTGTTTATAGAAGTGGTCACCTAATTCCTTGGTAACCATATGAAACCAAACTTTAAGGACATTGTGCAGAATATGTTGACAAATTTAGAAGAAATGGTTTGTTCAATGAGCCTTAACCACCCGACTGTTAAACCCGACCTTCGGGTTCGGGTTAAAAAAAATACAATTATCGATAAACCCGAACTTTTATCACTGTATGAAAATACAGTGAGAAAAGTTCGGGTTTATCGATCACTTACCTGGTCCTGCTGCGATCATCCAGCGTCAGGTTCCAGCGTCGTCCTCCAGCGTTGATCTCCAGCGTCGGGTGCCTTCTCCGAGAAGAAGAAGCCGGCCGGCTTCTTGTCCGTCCGTAGCGTGTGCATGTCCTTCGGCGATGACGTCGGCGCGTGTGCGGGAAATTCAAATTAAAACTCATTCAAACACATTTTGTATTGGATTGAATATAAACTCCTGTATCCAAATCCAATACAAAATAATTCAAAATAAATACAAAGTATGTAATTGGTAAATTCAAACTCTCATTTTGTATTGGATTGGATACAGGAGTTTCTATTCAATCCAATACAAAATGAGAGTTTGAATTTTGTTCTCATTTTGTATTGGATTGAATACAAAGTCCTGTATGCAATCCAATACAAAATAATAGAAAATATATTTATGTGGGTTTGTCTATAGGTATGTGACGGACACTAGGGAGGTGTTTTAGAAAGTGTTTCAAACATTTTTTATATTCATGATATCCACTAGAACCCTGTTTGGACATATTTCTGTAAGTAACAGGTCTACAATTTAAAAAAATTCATGAAAGACAGTGTAACGCTTTTGGAACAGAAATCTAGACATCAGTGTAACGCCCAGGTGGTTAAGCTGCATTTCTTCTGCCCTTTTTTGTACTACTTCCCAGAAAACTTTGGGTGCTTTGAGTGAGGAACCAGGTGAGCAGTTCCAACAGGATATCAAAAGAAATGGAAAGATGCCAGGGACAGTGGAAAATTAGCATGATTGCTGACTATTACTGGGGGATGAAGCAAGAAACTGTGGATAAATAACATAAAGACTCAAGAGAAGTTTTGAAGGACAGTGAACACGACATTGAGAAATCATTTTTTTATTTTAAGCAGAACTTTTCAATTTTCACTGATTTTATTTTAAATGTTTGTCTTGAAGAAAAAATGACAACAGAGATTATGAATATATTTGAATAAGGAATAAGTCATGCTGTCGTGACCAAAGAACAAGCTAGTCTAATAGCTGGAGGTAGCAGCAACAAGCAAATCAGCAATGATAAACTCGCTGGGTTCAGTGCACAAGTAGTTGTAATAATGCATGATTAGGGTAGCCCTGATGCACCTTTTACTTTCTCCAACCCCCACCCCCTCCTCCTTCATCTGTCCAGCCCTAATACCCACACAATCCACTTTTTTGGAGAAGACACTGGCTGGAAGAGCTGATCTTGATCATACAAAACTTTAAATATTTCTTTAAAAACTTTATTTTATTTTACATACCATAAATACCCATACCTTAACATAAACTTAAACCATAACAACAATTTAACACTCATATATTTTTGGCTGCAGTTCCTGGAAGGCTTTGAATCACCAAAATGTTAGGCCAATTAGGTCGGCCAAGGCTTGATATTTTTGGCTTGCAGTCGCTGAACCCTGCTCAGGTGCAGATATCCGCCAAATGCAGACCCTACCCTGGTCTAGACATAATAACCTCTTTACCACCTTTTTACCACCTCCGAGGACACCCATACCTCAGACAGGCACCCCACATTCTTCAGTACCTTGCAAACCACTGCCTTACAGAAAACCAGCCACCATAGCGCCTCTGAATTGCATCCTCCAAACCCAGGCACCACAAATTAGTCCTTACCGCATTCAAGTGGACTCCATTGCTTCTAAGGAAGACTCTTCTATTGCAGCAAATGTATTAGAGATTTTTCTACCTTGTAAATCATCATTGGAGGAAAGTTTCTGCTTTGATTTTACAGGGCTGGTGCCTGTTGAAGAAGATTGAGAGGTTTTATCCAGGATTGTTTCCTTCCTAGGAGATTGCATAACTCTGTTGGAATCTGAAAGGATTGTAGATGAAGCTGCATGTGTACGTGAGGTCAGCCTTCTGGCTCCATCTTGATCCCGTTGGTGCTCAGAGGAAAGATAAACGTTTGTAAGTTTCCTAGGCAGTTTAGTGTTTCTCCTTTTTCCCATCTCTGCCTTGAGTGCAGGAGAAGCTGAGAGGGAGAAAATTGTTGTTGTGTTTGCCTCCTGCTTGTTGGTATAGTCCCTGAAGGATGCTCTCTCTCTGCAGCCCTAGCAGAAGAGATCCATCTAAGTCGGCTTCCAGCCACGCCCCCCGGACTCCATTACTTCTGAGGAACTAGCAAATGTCCACTTCCAGGTCCCTATGCCACATCACCACCCTCCCATTCCTACAAACACACCTCCCAATCTCTTTATTAATCTTAATCTGTGCTTTATCGTTGCGCTCCACAGAACTAGCCAACCGCCAATTTGTTCTAGCCACTATATTGGACTATATGACCACCATACCCGGGAACCCCACCTTCACCTGCAGAGAATCCAGCTTGATGTCATGAATAACTTCCCACATGGGCCGGGCCCCTAGATCATTCCCTCCTGCTTGAATCATCGAAAAATCCTTGGGTCTATCCAGCCAACTAAACCTGTGGACTTTCAGTGGGGCTTTGCCGCCACTAAATCTTTCCTAAAAACACACAAAGTGATATTGCACCTTCAAAGACCCATCAGCATGAAGCAACAGAGGACCACCCCGTCCTGGCCCTATTTAAAGCACCCCTTCCACCAGAAATTCAGATGACCCCGAAATAGGGAACGACACCAACTGGAAACCCCCCACCCAGATGTCCATCTTAGACCTCTGTATTAACAGCTGTAAAATCTCTCCATCACATTCCACATCATGCACCAATAACCCCCCTGCTGTTTTCCAAGCAGGACTAACCAATGTCTCAAATCTCTGTGCTTTAAAGAATGCCAGCTCAAAAGCTGCCTGATGTAAGCATTCCTTATAAGCTGACCTACATAAACCCCTAAACAACCCAACAACTCACCCAACAGGGCAAAACTCAGTGGACGTTTAGCATCCCTGACCATCCTACTTTTCCTTTTAGGGCTTGGCGCACCACAAAGTCTTTGGTAACATCTTTAACACCCCACAACTTGAACCGGAAGGCCAACCCCACCATCCTCAAATTCGCTGAGGACACCAAGCAATCCTTAGTGAAACTGTCACACAACTAATATAACAGCATGATCCTCATCTGATTCAACCCCTACCTGCTTCACACCAGGACAACCAATCACCCCAAACTGCAGAATAGGCAGCCCACATCATCTCACTCACCAAACGCCAAATCAATCCAGCAGTGACTCCAGAGCAACTCTCCACAGACCCTGGAGTGGGGCATGGCACTCCCTGCCGCGACCTCCTCTGACGCCGATCCACAAAACCTGTCCCACTGAAAATGAGACAAAGCATCCACAATGGAAATAGCCACACCAGGGATATGTTCTGCCTCAAAATAAATATTTCAACGCAAACACAGCAGCACTAAATGACGCAGCAATCTAACCACTCGCATGGAAGATGCTGAAAACCTATTAACTGCCTGCAGCACATTCATGTTGTCACAATGAAAACAAACTTTCTTGTTCCCCAGCTCCGCCGCCCACAGCTCCACTGCCAAAACTATTAGAAACAATTCCAGAAGGGCCAAATTGGACAATCACCCAGCTTCCTGCCATTCCTCTGACCATGCCACCGCATACTATACCCCCGCATACCAGTTACATGCAAATAAAAAACTCCCGTCAAATCCGTGAATAAGTCCAAATCAAAACTTCTGATGGGGCCCTCCAACCACAGGAAATGTCCACTGTATGACTCCAAAAACAAATCCCACACCCTTAAGTCCTCCTGGATGTCCTGTTAGACCAGGGGTCAGCAAACTTTTTTGGCTACTAGGCCATTTTAGGAGGTCAAGAAGGCACACTAGGCCAGGCTCTCTCTCAAGTCCCACGCTGATGGCTCCACCCCCCATCAGGAATGCCCTGAAGAGAAATCCCTCTCCTCCACAATGCATACAGAGGAGAGGAAATGTCCCCTTACCCCTCTTCCCTCATGCCGCTCCGGAGCCGCAGGTTCTCTTCCCCTACCGGCTGGGATTGGGCCGGATCGACCAGGGGGGCATTAGGCGAGAACGGACTACTGGCTAGGCCGTATCTGGCCTAAAGGCCAGAGTTTGCCTACCCCTGTGTTAGACGGACAAAATGTGTAGGAGCTCTCACCCCTGCCTTAGCCACCGCCAACCTCCTGCTAAAAACACACCTCATTTGCATGATCCGGGTGGTGAAGTTCTGATTCCCCAACAGGGACTGAACCTCATGCAACTGCATCTTCCGGCAACCCCATGCTTCCCTCACTCCCTTGTGCAAATCCTCCAGCTTGTCCACCCAAGAAGACCATGGCTGTCATGTCAGCCGCCAAATGCACCCCAAAAACCACCACCAAGTGTTGCAACATAGCCAGCAAGATGGCGCAAATCCTACTTCCAGGTGGACCTGTGCATCAGGACTCATCCAGGTAGTGGAATAATGACTCTTCTCCCGCCACCTCCTGCACTGCCCATTCAATTCATTCTCAAAGAACGTAAAAGAGATGGGACAGCCCATGGGCAAGCTCTTGTCTACAAAAAAAGCCTCATTCCAAGTGCACTCAACAGGGTCAAGCTGTCTGGATGTACTGGCAGCAGTTGGAAGGCCACCTGTAAGACACCGAATTAGACAAATGATGGCTAAGCCTGAATTTTTTTGGGCTTCTTCTTGGGAACCACTCCCAGTGAAGAAACCACTTAATTGTCCATTGCTGGAGAATAAAATGGGTCACTCATTCCGCCGAACTCCACCTCTTTCATCAGCTTCCTCCACTACTTTAGGATGGTTCTGTGCCAACTGCATGTTCCTAGGCACCCCCGGGCCCGCCACTAGGTGACAAGGAATGCAGAATTCCTCCTTAAAACCCGCCAGGAACTATGCCGCCTGTCCAAGGGAAGTAGGAAGAATATATCAAAATATTCTGCCCACCAAACCCTCTATTTTACCTCTGACTGGAGGTGTGCCTCCAGGGGACCCTCAAAGCAAATGTACTTCGCACCGCGCTGCGTCCTCCACACTCACCTGATTTGCCTCCCGCGGCGCACAAACTGGACCTCCAGGCCCCATCCCATCTGTCGGGCCCCCAGGAGCCTGTGGTCTGCTAAGGCCCCCATTCCTGCACATTTGGAAAATGAGGAGAAGGGACCACAAAGCACAATCCGGGCTCCACTTCAGCTAGGCATTTCTCCCAAGCATGGAGGGTCCCTCCTGCGGCTCCCATAGTGGTGCTGAGCCCGAGAGGTAACCTCAGGGCTAATGTGCTCTGCGGGCTGAGACCTTTGAGGCCGTCTCTGTGCAGGCCCCTCAGCAGGTGGGCCTGCATGACCCCTTTCAGGATCTACTGCACTTTTTCTTGCAGTCAGGGTGCATCATTGAGCCTTTGCCTCTCCAGCAGTGCATCTACACCTCTTATGGTCACAGCAGCACATTGTAAACTTTTTCCCTACAGGACCTTAACTACCTTGCACAGTCTCACCTTTGCCTTTTTAACTTCCCCTTAACCCCCCCCCTTTTTTCTCCTCCT
Organism: Pyxicephalus adspersus; assembly: GCF_032062135.1. NCBI lineage: Eukaryota > Metazoa > Chordata > Amphibia > Anura > Pyxicephalidae > Pyxicephalus > Pyxicephalus adspersus. Next base: position 38,920,205 of record NC_092868.1, on the reverse strand, counting down.
CCCTACCAACCCACACTTTTCCCACCTCTCCTTCCAACACTTTTTTAACCCTTCCCCTGCCAGTGGGCCCAAAACACCCTGCCATGCAGTCCCCGCACCTCCATGTCTCGGCTCTGGGCCTTTTTGGAGTAAGATAGGAGCATAGTCAGGGAGCATGCCAAAATTAGTAGCCAGGTAGATCAGGTTAGAGGCTGAAAGCCATAAAGAATTTTCAGTAATTCAATAGCCAAAGGTTAGTACACAGACTGGTCGGAGAGGATGCAATGCAACAGCAGCAGTAGCAAAGGCAGGACACTGGCAGGAGCACAATAATTAGGAAAATATGAATACATCCAGGCAAATATCCAGCCAACACTGGATATCAAAAGAGGTTCTCTTTGAGATCAGGGAATGTGCTCCATTACTTCTATCACTTCAAGTTGCTCAGTAGGAAGCGACACTTGGGATCAGGTTTGAATACATGCTTACCATTGATCCGAGTATTTTTTTTCTAGGTTTTGTCCTTGCATTTTTTTCATTCTGCACCTCAAAAAACATAGGGGATAGTTAAAATAGTAAATATAATTTGCAAGTCTTTACATTTTGAAGGCCTGTGTAATAGATTTACTTTATTGTGATTGTAGCTAAAATTTATGAGATTTTGGCAGGAAAATGCCTTTAAATTCCAAAACCCTGGTTCTGGATAGAAAAAAATGAAGTGATTCTCTAAAGATAATATGATTTTGTAAAAATAGATGGAAGATTGAGCATTTTCACTCATCCCTGCAACTCATCATGTTGCAAATCTTAACACAAGTCTGTTTATATTTTGATTAATTTTTTTAGATGGTTATAAAAGTGAGCACAATTAATATGTTTTCAATGTCACTGAAAGTAATTTAACAAGATGTAAAACTAGTAACTAGTTTAAATAACTAGTTATAAGGGTGACAATAGGATACTTTCATGGGGGCCAACTTTTTGACACAAACCCGACAGACAGAGGCAAAAATGTACAGTCACGGGAAAAAGAAAATACACCCTATTTCCATCCTAAAGGTTTTACATATTGGAATATAAAAAATATCTGGTCCTTATTAGGTTCTAAAATTATGTAAAACAACACACAACTGACATTCCACTGTGTCAGTGTTTATTTTACAAAAATGAAACCAAAATGGTGAAGACGTGTGAAAAAGTAATTCAATAACTTGTAGAACTACCATTAGCAGCAACAATTTAAATAATTCATTTTCTGTATGACTTTATCAATCTCTCACATCAGTAGAAGAATTCTGGCCTACTTATTTTGTAACATTGATGAGTTCCTTGAGGTTTGCAGGCTTTTGTTTATTTACAGCTTTCTAAAGGTCCTTCCATAGCATTTTGATCAGGTTGAGGTCTAAACTTCTGGACTGGGCCATCTTGACACCTGGATTTGCTGAAATGTCTTGTTTGCACTGTCTTGTTGCATGATTTCGTTTTAACCAAGCTTTAGCTGCTGCACAGATGACCTTGGATTTGACTACTGAATACTTGGTATACAGAGGAGTTCATGATTGCTCTGGTCCTGTGGCTGCAAAACTAGCCCGAATTATCACTCCTCCACATATTGCTTGATACGTTAGTGTTTGGTTTTTCCCAAAGGGCAGTATGGTAGCTTGGAGTTCCCTCTCTGGTCTTTGCAGTGCTAGGTCTCAGGTTCAAATCTTGGCCAGTACTTTATCTGCATGGAGTTTGCATGTTCTCTCTGTGTTTGCATGGGATTCCTATGGGTACTCCGGTTCCCTCCCACATTACAAAACATGCAGCCCCCCCCCCTGAAAAAATTACGATGGACTTTGTAAAGTGCCGCGTAATATGTCAGCACTACATAAATACTGTGTAATAATAATAAACATGACACAGCGAATTATGGCCAAACATCTTTGGGCTTCTCTGTCCGAATGACATTGTTCCAGAAGCCTCCTTGTCTATTCAAATTCAACTTTAAGAATCTAAGCAGTGCTGTTTTTTTTTTTTTTTTTTAATACATGTTCTGTATTTTACTATGTGTATTGTCATAAACTTGAACATTTAACACACTAACTGAGGCCCATGGAGTTAGAGGTGGAGGAACTTATCCGCGTTTTGCATAGTCTGACCTTGGTGCATATACTGCAATGTCTATTCCTGGGAAGGTTGGCAACTGTCTTGAATGTTTTCCACTTGTGAATAATCTTCCTCCCTATAGAATAACAATATTCAAATTGCCTGGGGATGGCTTTATAATTCTTCCCAGATTTATGGGCAGCACCAATTGTTTCTCCCTGATCATTGAAGATGTCTTTCCTTCTTGACACTTATCACACACCTGAATGATCCAGAACAGCAAACTGCCAAAATTTCAGCTTAGAAGAAGTGATTGCACATGCTACTGATTATTAAGACACAGGCAAAATGGAAAAATAGGGACTAATTGTTGCAGTATCCACTGTCATATAATACAAGTACAAGTCTACCTTCTTAGACTGATAGGCTTACACTAATATGAGTGGTCAATTCATTCGGGTATTTAAGAGTAATGGTAACGTTGGTTTACCAAGAATCTGCGTCCAATTCTCCTCAACCAGAAAACCATGAAATGGGCACCCCCCTCCATCCGATCTTTTGGTAAGGAGTAAATATGCCAATATCCTAAAAATGATCTCTCTCCTTTTTCTGCCCCTTGAATATAATTAAATAGCTCAAAAATTGCTCTATATAAGGACTGAGATAGAAACCTCAGCGTTATAACTTGATTTATCTCCCATTTACACTCAATAAAATCCAACTTTGTGTTCCAAACTCAACAAAATAACACTCAATGTTCTAATTTTGGTATGTATTTGATGTACTGTACTACAAAGTAAAACAATATTACAACATTGTATTTTTAAATACCACAACACAAGAGGCCTGTTGTTGGTTTTATATGTGTTTATTTTGTAACATCTTCATGCAAAAACTAAAAAAGTATAACAAAATGGTTACCTTAGCTTAATGTAGTATTTCAATAATTGTTCGGATTTACTTAAGAATCAATTTTCTACAATGATTTTATGTTTTTTATTTTGTGTTTGTACTTGAAAGCATTTTCACTGCAGAAAAACATGAACAGCTCACTTAAGTCAACTTCCAAATTAGTCTTCAATATTTAAGAAATCAAGAGAACAAAACCAGACAGAACTTTTTTCCACAAGTATTAGACTGAAGTTCATTATTTAAACCACAACAGTTGCATCATGAGCAATGGGAAGCCAACTTTTTTAAAGAATTTTTTTAATGATATTATTTTACTTTACAAAGTGAGTTTTCACTTATCTTGTTAAATGAGGTAAAACAATTTGAAATAGAATACCAAGCCATGTGCAAGAAAAATGTAAAAAAAATTGATTTTTACTTGTAAAAGTCAGCACAACTTCATTCCATTTGCTAAGCCATGTAAACATTCCCCTAGCTTAAGGAAGTTGCACTGATTTGCATCACCCCATATTGTGTAAACAAAACCCTGTTTTGTCTTACATTTTTTACATTACTTTCATTTCTCAACTCAATTACTAACATAAGTGAAAATCGACTTTAAAACTAAATATGCTTTACCCGAATTATTGCAAATTAATCCTCATTTTATTGCATTTTTTTTTCTAATTTGCCCAAGCAGCCTAAAAGAGTGTTCTTTTGTTGGCCGCTATTAGCACACAGCAAATTTTTTTTAATCCTGAGACTCAGTGACTTACCATTAACCTACAGGTCAGTTAAATTTATATTGCTATACAAGATTTCAGTGCTCTGAAAATTAATGTATTGTGTAATTATGATACACGAAATCTACTAACCTATAATAACCAATCAAAAATACTTTTGGCTAATGTAAATTTTAGTGGTTTCTTTGGGTTTGCTATATGGGCTCATTTTGTTCCCTGAGCTGTATTTATTGAATTGTCTAAAAGAAATGGCTCTAGTGTCCACTTAAATGTTATTTAAACTTTGGTATTTGACTTTATATTTATATTCTGATTTGATATTGTGAGTAGGTTTACTTAATTTTTTTTATTTCTAAAAACGTCAGTAAGTTTATCATATTTTTAATTATTAAATATAATTTATGAAAAAAAAACAGACAAAATCACAATCAAGGTCAACTGTCATTTTCCAGAGCATGTTGGAATTCTGGAATCTGATTGGCCTATTTGAGGCAATTTTGTTTTTCTGTTTAATAAAGACACCCCATGGGGAGAATAAAAAAAAAATATTTAGTGCATTTTTTCAAGCCCTAAATAATTGATATTTTTTCTGGCAAACATAATTTTATGACCGTTTATAATAAAACTTTTGTGGTTATTAGAAGAAAGAGGAGGGCCATTGAAAGATCCATATATGTAGAGATGACACGGCTTTTGGAACCTGCATTTTTGGCTGTTGTTAAAGCTGGCTTTGCAGTGGTTGGTGCTGTAACACAAACAAAAAAAATAAAAAATTAGATGCGATGTTATCCTTTCATTAACTAAAACTTAAATAATATGATGCTTACAATTAAAAATGTCTATAAGTGCAGAAAGCAATGAGGGATTGTTTTAGCCTCCATAAAAAAGTTTTTTATGGTAACCCCAGAAATATATTGGCTTTTTGACTAATAGCTATACAACAAAAAGCTGCTTCAAACGTGAAACATATAAACAGATTGTGAAATATTTTCAACCCACCTGATCTCATTTGAGATGTTGGAAAAAAATGTAAAACATTCTACTGAACACACTTTTCAGAATACAGTATGTACAGATTTAAAATTCCATTTGATCCCAAAAAAATGCACTATACTATTGCAAACAGTTTAAACCAATATCATGATATATTAAATCTGCCTGCAGAGTCCACTGGAACAAAAGCATAATATTAGAAATCTAATGCTTAATTTGATCTCATTCAGAGATATATGACTTGCTGCTGGAAAGGAAAATTGTGTTGTCTTTCAAAAATTGAATCAGCAATCATAAACCTTGAAGCCTGTTATTATGCTATAAATGTTATACTGTAAATACCTACCCTACGTGAGGTGAAACTCATCATATTAGATGATTCAGTTCTACAAAGAGTATTGGTAGACTGGTTGTGTAACATAAATTCACACATAACATTTGAGAACAAGTTCCTACATATTTCCCACACATTTCCTTGAACATCATTTTGGATCCTTTGCAAAGTGCAAATTCACAACAATATTCACTATGTAAAAATGCTTTAAGTCCTTTCATAAATTACCCACTCTGAGCATGTTTATTTCTGGTAAAAAAAAAAAAAAGACATCAATTATGAACTTACCAGGATTAAGTGTTTTGGTAAGTTTGTAAGTATCATTAGACACCTTAATAAAGGCCCTGGAAAAAAAAATGTAACATTAAAACATAGCCCAAAGAACAAAGTCATAACCAGAGCGTCTATAAAATACAATCAGCTTGTTTATTAAATGCTATCTTTTTTTATTGACCCATAGCCATGAATTACATATTCAATTGCTTTAGTTTAAAGTAGGAAGATGGTTCCTGACTGTTTCTTTAGGGTAACTACTTATGCATATGATGAAGGCTATTCTTCTCAACATCTTTTGACCATTTCAATGTTTAAAGTCAACTCTTGAATATCTAGAATTCAATTACTAACACATGTTCTAGAACAGGGTTGTCAAATCTGGCCCGGCACGTCCTTTTTTTGCCCCCCAGAAGAATTCTAATATGAATTGCAGCTGGCCTGCCACTACTGCAATCCATAGTCGCGAGTACAATGCTGCTACTACAATTCCTGGCATCACTCGCCTCTCTAGACCAGCGGCCTTTCTGCCTATGCGTGGCCCCGTATTTTATAGATGCAAGAGATTTTGGGAATTGTAGTAGCAGCATCACTCGTTTCTTTTGAACAGCAGCCTATGCGTGGACCCCACAGAGTTTATACTGACAGGTAAGCCAGAAAATTGTGCCAGAGAATGCAATGTGAATCCAAATGAATGCAGCAAGTCATTTGGTTTCACATTGCATTCTCTGTAAAAGTATTTTTTTTTTAAAAAAAAGCTATTTATGATTCTGGTATTCACTAAATTATCTCCTTGTGGGGAGTCTCCCAGGTTCATGCATTTTAGATTCTCCACCAGGGAATGTTTCCTTGAATGTTAGATTTACTGCTTTATAAATAGAGGCAGGGGCACACTCATTCTACACTGTAAAGTTTGGCCCGCGACTTGGTCTAAGTTTTTAATTTAGACCCTCTGTTTATTTGAGTTTGACACTGCTGTTCTAGAAAGATCACAGTGTATGAACACAAATGTCATTACCATCACACTTTACCCCACAACTTAGTATTTTTATTTTTGTTTTGTCACAGGTCTTCTATGTATGCTTACTGTGCAAAGGAACAGATTAAAGAGTTCTAGATCTGTAACCCCCCAGCACCACACCCTGCATAAGTCTGATCAGTCTGCCACCCTGGAGCAAATCTCCTTTCCCTCATAGATGCCTCCTCCTGGCTCCAGCAGCTGGCAGACCATATGACCCCATGGTATAATATAAGCTTCAATATGGAGATGGCCTTTACATAAAATACAAACCTGATTTCAACAGGATTTAAACTGGTTGGCGATGTCCAGTTTGCAGTCAACATGGTATTCATGTCGAACAAAGGTGAGCCTGCACAATTAGGGTTGCTAGATGACCAATTTCCCACAAAGTTTGCACCAGACATGGCCTGCAAAACAACGGTTGCATTTCCACTTCCATTGATTTTCACTGTAGATGAAATTGATTACCGTCAGGAATCAAGATAAAAATAAGGATCAGTCATTAAATATGTTTCTTTTTTTAACATTGTTAGGGATTTTTTTTGTTCTTATAAATGCAGAGATCAATATGCAACAATACATAAAGTACAGTACACATAATACATAGTACAGATAAAAAAAAATCTGGCATCTTTCATTAATCTGTGCTCTAAATGAGTAAAACATGAAATTTGGTAGCTGCAATTTATTACACTGAACCTGTTATTGTTGCTCTTGGTAGTTGTCTGGTTGTTATGCTGAACCTTTGGCTTTAATACTTTCTCTGTCTCTGACCCAGACGAGTTTGCAAGTGAGTAAAGTCAGAGTAGATTCAGAGTTCAGTGTCTGTATTCACATTTCAGGTTCTCAATGTTCTAAAGCATGGAGGTCAGCATCATGGCAAATGACATAGCAATCCCATATTCCACTCTAAAATACTGTCATTCAAAATGCAACTGAGACAATGAGCATGACTTATTAAAGTTCTCCAAGGCTGGAGAGGATACACTTTGATCAGTGAAGCTGAGTGATCCAGCAAAACTGTAATGGATTTGGTCCAGGACACCCAGTTTCACTGATGAAAGTGTATTCTCTCCAGCCTTGGAGAGCTTTAATAAATCAGGCTCCTTGACTCAAGAATCCAACCGGTCAGAAAAAGATGAATTCCCATTTCATTTGTGTGTATATTCCTAACACAACCCCAATTTCAGCTTTTGCTTGAAATATGATACCCTAGTCTAAAGACAGAAGCTCTGACAAAAAAATATTTTACGGCTTAGTGTAATGTAAAAGTGAACCCAAAGGTAGAACATGCATGAATATAAAGAAAAAAAATGACGCATAACTTACCGGTATAAACATTGTTACTGCTAAGGACATCTGGAGTGACAGTGAGCTGGAAACTTCCATTGACAATAGAATTGTTTACAATGTTACATACTGTGTTGGGTGTAATAGTTGTGAGGCTGGTGCTGGTTGTACTGCTGATTGTGGTACTTGATGTAGATGCATTATTTGATGATGTGGAAGCACTGTTTGCTGTCGTGTTGATATTAGCTGATATTAGATTTGTGGCTGATGGGGCACTGGCTGTAGTGTTAGATGTGGTGGAAATGGAGCCTATTGCTGTGGTCGTGTTGACCGTGGTATTTGAAGATGCCGTTGAGGCTGTAGAGGCTGTTGAGGCTGATCCTGCCATTGTGGATGCTGACTGATATGAGCTTGATGCTATTGTTGATGACTGAACCGTGTTTGTTGTGACCAGTGGCAATTGAGAAGCTATCTCCTTACAAAGGAGTATAAGAAACAGGCCTGTAGCAACTCTCAGTTCCATTGTTAAAGTGTTCAATTGTTCTGAGGCAATGCATATTAGTAAGACATGCAGGTCTTTTTATAATACCCAGCTAGACATGTAGAGGTGGAGCCGGAAACCTGATGATATATCATTCATACCTTTCATAACTTTGACCTTGGAGATACATTACACGTGTATTGCTTAATAAACAGCTTCAGGGAAGAACTAAAATATTTGAAGCTTTGTTGTTTCCTTGACCCAAAGGCTTCAGTATTTTACAGTAACTTATCTGGAATCTTAGCAATTACCGAAATACTTACATTCCAATTTTATATTCTCATCCACTGCCCTATGGTGAAAAGTGGGTACAGCTACATAATGCTGAATATTTATATATATGAATATTTATGATATAAATTTTTTTCTTTAGGACTCCCAGAGACACAAAAGATCATTGGAGGATATTCCCCTATTTAACAGATGTTCCCACTGGAAGCTTTCCCTCACTTTCTGCTTTGGAGATAACTCCAAAGCAGTGTTTCTTTGCCTTTGTAACATGGATAAACTCTTGGAATAACTTTTAGGTCTTAGGGAACCCCTGCTATAATTACTATATCCAAAGCTTGCATTACATTAACATGGTGGTCAATGGGAAGAATGCCTCCAACATTGCTAGCAACTCGAAAGAATGTAACCCTTACAAATAACCAAAAATATCATTGGAGTCAGTTAAACTGGCCTGAGAGGTAAAAATTGTTAAGGGAGCCCCTAGCAACCTCTGGGGGAACCCTAGGGTGCCACAGAACCTTGGTTGATAAACACTGCTCCAATGTGATTGATTTCCCCTTGCTTTCTGTTTTGGTAACAATGGGGGTAAATCTTCTGAAAAGGCACACAGACAATAAAAAAATGACAAAGGATCTAACCCCTCCCCAATCCAATGTCAAAAAAAACTTTTGTAAAGTTTACAATAGAGGCACTGAAATCACAAATTCTCTCCTTATTTCTGTGGCTGAAGGGACTTGCAAAACACAAAATGCATATGAATTAATCTTTTCTAATTAACACTTATTGCTGTGTTAGGTTTCTTTTTCCAGAAACTGGAAACGTTCTGTGCATATGCAGTGTTAGGTATTGACTCTACTGCTAGCTGAGTGATTTGGCAACATCTTTTGTTGCTGGGTAAGGTATCTGGACAAAGTAGAGATGCTAGCAAATGTTTTCAATCCTTAACCAGACCCATTTAAGGTTTGCTGAATTACTCAGATTTACTGATAAAAGTATATCTTCTCCAGCCTTGCAGAACTTAATTAAATTAATTAAATCCTGCCTATTGTATATGGAACTCAATGAGCTGGGTTCTTGAATAAGGATCAGTATCAGGAGAATCAAGGGAAGGGAGAACTTCAAGTCCAGTAACATGCCTTTTGGAAAAGTGATACCCATGAGTAGATGCTATCAGAGGATAGGGGTCCGCAAGTGCTACATAGTTTGGGACTGCCACAAGATAGGTTGTTCACCCCAGGACCATTGAAGTTTATTATCTACAACAGTAGATAAGCATCAGATACATAACTTTCTGATAGTATGGAAGATTCTTGTGCCCTCCAGACAAGGGGCTGTCTGGAAATGTTGCACCCCTGTCTCCCTCGCTTTAATAAAAATCTAGACTATGCACCTAGAGAGAAAATCTGGGGTAAAAAAAATGTTGTAACCCTTAGAAACCATTTAATGATCATCATGTGGATGAACGGTTCTTAGGCTGCAGTTGAACTACCAAAATCTGAATTTTGTTTCTTTGGATGCAGGTCCTATTCAGTTGTGATTTTGACCTTCGGGGCTTTAGCTCAAATGTTTGATGGCATGTTGATATCCTTATATATTAGAATATTTTCCTTATCACTTGCCTCAAGAATGAATTCAGAAATGCTATGACATTGTATTGTTGACACACCAAATATTACTATAGAATATTTGTTGTAAATTTTACGAGTAAACTGCACTCATAACACAAAATACAGAATGCAATACATGTTCTTTTGGCGACACATGTATCTTGCCCGACATGTTAACTGATAATGTCAGATAACAGGAAAAGGCTAGACAAGCTTTCATTCATTAAAATGAATGTCTAGTGATTCTGCATATATTCTTAATTTATTATGGCCAGGACTAAAAGAAAAATAACACTTTATGTGTTCTTTATGGTTTATATAGTACTTGAGTACAGTAGTTTGTCATGTTATTCCCAAATAACAAGCAGAGCTTTAATCTCTTTTTTTTCTTTCACACGATTAACTGTGTATCCTCATCTGCTTAGCAGAGAGAAGCACGTTGTTTAACTTCACTAGATTTTGCTGGGGACACACAACATCTGTTATTTCTAGTGCTCTGGAAATCCCTTATCATGGAAAAAATGATTTAATATATGATTTAATAATAGCTTATCCATGAGTATCACACATGCCAAACAAACAAACATGGCAGCTGTTCTAAACAATATTCAAAGTAAGTGACTTGTCCAGCATGTGCATAAACCTTTACATGATTACATTAACTGACACATCCCAAATAGAATATTCAATTCCAAAACCATGTAGGACTTTTAAAGGCAACAGGCTGGCAAACATGAATTATGATGTGTGATGGAGATTTATTGCCTCCATTGAGATGGATGGATTCCGCAAGTGCTGCTAGAATAGGAATATTTTGTTGGGCTGTTCATAAAGAGTGATTTGGTATTTGTAACCTAAAGTGCCTTTACCTGTATCTGGGGGTGGCTCCCGTTGCAGCTGCAGTCTTATGTGTGCCCCCGAATGCCACAGTTTGTGAGGAGACCATCTGGCTCGAACAAGGGTTATCATGTAGACATATATCATTGAATTTCCTGAGGAAGCAGACTTCTTCTGTGAAACACGATGAATAAGAATGAGATTGTGATTAAGAACATTTTTACTATTTGTTATTTACTATTTGTTAATAAAATATGTAAATTTTAGGAAAAAAATGTTTTCACCTGCCTTAAAAGTCCTACTTGGTTTTGGTTTTTGTATCTAATTAGCTATTCTAAACAATCTTTAAATAGCGTCTGGACATGGACAGGGTTCCCCACAAAACAAATAAAGCAAGATTTCAAACACGCTTAGCAGTCAGTCTGCAAAAAACACAGTCTCAACTATATATATTTAAACAGAGATTTTAGTTGCATACATTGGCAAATATATAGAGAAGCCACACTTCTTCATCAAGGTCCCTATGTGAGATGTGGTCCCTAACTCTAATCTACGAGAGTTTCTACAAGTAACATATATGGTGAATAGATTGGAGCTGGTATGCCTGGAGGTAGCTCATACCTCCTTGGGTACAGGGATACACCAAAAGCACAGATGAAGACCTCTGGCATGCCAAATACAACAAACTAACCAAATATGTAGGGACACGCTAGAGGTCTTCAGCAGTCAATGTGTGGCTACCAGGTATGTTTACAAATGTAAACAACTAACTCTGCTCTTAATGTAAATAGTTAAAACAGCGTTGTGTGTCCAGGCTGGCAAGACTGCTGGGAATTATTGCATTATCATAATTGTCAGAAATATTGCATTATCAAATTGGCAGATGTCAAACTGTTGTCTCTCTCAACTACTGAGGCCATTTCTAGAGTTATGGTTGAAAATCACTGCTGTTAGCTGCGTCCAGATACCCATCTTCAATACTGTGCACTTGTTGTGTTAACCACAGTTCATCCTGAACCACACTTAACCTCTGTATCATGGGGTTAAGAGTAGTTAGGAGCAGTTGAGTTTGCAGTTTGCTGTGGTTCAAGTATCATGCAATATTTGATACCCTTGTTTAAGTTAAGATGCCTTATGTGCCAGCCCTTGATAAGACACAAAGGTAATGCCTTTGTGTCAGGAGCCGTCAGCTGAGCTGCATTGTACAGGGATCTCACAACCTCTGAGAGATCTTAGAAGTGTATCCAACCTTCATTATTATCCAGACATTTTGTAATGCATATTGTTACTACCCCTGAGAAAGCCTTCTGTGAAACGCATCAGGTATTACTAAGACGATTGTGATCGCACTCTGTATATCCCTTTTATATATAGAATATGCTCTAATCATCTAACAATACAGTAGTGATATTTGTATAGTGCCAAGTTGGACAAAAACTTACTGACTTTATTTTTTTACTGTTGATACTTTAGTTATTCACATACATGCGCTTCAAGTGAAATTTTTATTTGTAAGGCAAAAATCCTTTCTCTTGCTTTTCTAACTTCAAATTGCTGTGATTCAATGTTTTCAGAACATTCATGGCACTTTCTCAGTCCTGCAACAGCAACTACAACTGTTTTCAATCACTTTCCAACTGCTCTGAGCTACGGGTGAAGGTGTTTGTATTTATGTCAATAGAGGAGTCTGGATGCTCAAGGGCAGCCGGAAGCAGCATGTGGAGTTGAACAAAATACTTTGTAATGTCTTGGATACAGAATGCTAACAAAAAAGTCTTTTCATCCATTACTTTTTGGAGAATATTTATGTTTTGCTGTGACTTGGGCACATAGTTTTTGCTGTGTCCTTGGAGACCATTTCCCAACACAACTTCACATAGATGGTGGGAAGGAGTCCTTATTCTTAATGCTATCAATAGCTCCACCAAAACATTTTTATAAGCGGTCTAAAGAACTCCAACAAGTTCCACTTCAGAATCTCTCGTATTTCAGTAAACCTTTTAAGAATACTAAATGCAGTTGCTTGTACTTGTCAGTGATCAGAACGTTTATGTCTCTTTATTAGGGTTGTATTGCGACTTCAGTGGTTACAGTTGTTATAAAGTTTGGTCATTTCCAACGAATTGGGAGGAGGCTATACTGACTAAGGAAATGGATAATTTCACCTCTATAACTAAAGATATTTCTGAGTGGTTTTATACTGTTGCCATACTGTTTTCTAATAAGTCATATTCACCTACACAGTGCCTCTGTCGAACGCTGCAGCTCACAGGTCACCAGCTCTATATTGTGGTGTCACTATACCTGCACCTTTCCTTTTAAGACATCTCTCCTACCATGACTAGTACTCAGCCTAATCACTGATTAAACGCTCTCCACCAAGTCACCTGAGGAAGCCAAAGAGGCGAAACGTGTCGGGACACGAGATGTTCATCTGTTATAATTTCATTAGGAATTTATTGTCTACCGTGTTTCCCCGAAAGTAAGACCTACCCCGAAAATAAGACCTAGTAGAAAAATAAAAAAAAAAATAAAAAAAATCTTTGAACGATCGTGTCGTTATCTGTATGTACAGGATCGGTGCTATACGATCGTTCGCAGATATCGTGCAGGATCGTTCGTCGTTCGTTTACAAACGATAATAATTGGAAGTGTGTACGTAGCTTAAGAGATACTTGCGAGGATCAAAACAAAATTAAGCTGGGAAGGTTGATAAGATATATAATGGCAACTGACACATCTAAAAACCACTAAGCTACAATATATTATAATAACATATAATAATATTTATTGTTCTTAGGTTTCATTATTTGATGAATGACTGATGTCTAAAGATTGTGACATTAGTAATGAATTAGCTGGCACTTCTCACTTGTTCTTCAAGATCCATGGTCTTTGTAATCCAAATCTAGCCCTCAAATTCTATTTAATAGTGTGCAGCTGTAAGAACCTAAATACCAAGAAGTATGATGGTCACCAATGGCAGCACCTATATTTCAACATTTTAACATGTTAAACATTTTTTAACATGGGTTAGGTAAAAAGAAATACATTAATTTAAAACAAAAGCACCATGATGCATCAAAAAACACATGTGGCCTGAGGCCTAACTAAGCACTAAGTTGCATAAGCACTGTATATCATAGACAATTCTTATTTGTATAAAGCAAAACACATGTTTTCACCTTTTTCTATCCTTTGATTCCTCGTTGTGCTTCAGATATCCTGCATTCCCCTTAGAGTTTCTTCCTGAGCACATGCATGCTTCCCATAGATGGGTTATGGGATTTTTCAGGTAAGTTATCTGATGGTGACAGAAGTGGGTCATGCCTGCAGAATATGAATTAAAAGGGCACTAGACACCATGGTAAGAAAAATAACACTTTATCAAGTTGTCTTCCATTATTAAGTAATATCTGAAAAAGGACCTTATTGGAAGATTTCCATTGCCAGAACTACATTAACTGAAAGTGTGATCCTTGCCTAGTCCTGTTAGTCAGACAGGCATGCAGTTAGAGCCAAGAGCATTCTGGTTACCAATCTTTTCTCTGTCAATATTTTCTAGTCAGGTAGATTACAGAAAAAGAGAATGAAAAGCAGGGTTCAATTATTCACTTAGTTTAACAAACCTAAGATGAGGGGTAATATTTTGTGTGTTTATTTAATTAATGTTACAACAATAAATTATTTAATTATTTTTAAATCATGAGTGAATTGCAGAAAGTAAGTATACTATTGCAAAAATGAGTTATACGTATAAATATAAAAAATATTTACACTGGTTTATCAACTATGCAGCACCCATATAAATATAAAATATCCATATTTAGGTATTCAATATGCAAGATAAAATGGAGGAAATCATTTATTAAAAGTATTGGGACAATATTTGCATTACTTTTTATGTTCTACCTTTGTTTGCCGAGAAAGGGTAATTGGTTTTCCCCAAAACTATGTTAGGGATATTAAATGACCATGATAGGAACATTAGATTGTCAACTCCTTAGGGACAGCTGATGACATGGCTAATGATTTATAGTCATGATAGTTATCTTTATGATACATATGCTATATAGTGATGGCTAGATAATTCTAATCGATTCCAACAGGCATTGTACCTATTCTGACTTCAAATCAACTCTGATCCAACATATACATAGTACAGCAATGTAGTTTTGTGAGGCCAAATGTGGTGGGTATTTGGCAGAAGCCTCCTCTGTTTTACCTGGGAAAGAGATTAAGGGATCAGGATATGAATGTGGTTCATGATAAAACTAGAACTTTGGAGTGTATGTCATGGAATGGGTGAGGCATACACTCCATCCCGTTCTCAGGCCAGGAGTTGGAGATGGTTAAAGTTATATTAAAAGGCATTTTACATTATAGCATTTTAATAACAATATATTCAGGGCTTTGTCAAAACAAAAAAACAAATAAATTAAAGGACACCTATTACCCCCATTCATAAAAATTGTTTGGCCATCTGGCATGACTTAAGGCCTAGAAGTTGTTTCAACTGTGAGCGCAGAAAGTTGTGTTCCCAACAAGGGCTCCTCCACAGGTCGCTAGGGGTTCCTTAAGCAACTTCTTACTCTCGGGGCAGTTTAAAAGACACCAATGACCATTTTAAAAATCTATAGAATTTTCCATCGATATTCTTACCGCTGGCCAGCAATGAAAGAGCCAAACTGCCTAATGACCATCCCACCAATGTACAGGCACTATCCAAAGACCTGCATGGTATTTCAAGGGTTTGCTGATGTTAAAAAGGTTGGGAAACACTGAACACAAACTCTGTGATAAATGCAGATTGTGCTCTGCTAACGCATGAGAATGGGTGCTTGGACATTCATATCTGTGTAAAACCCACTGCTGATGGGGAGCCCGGGCTTGTGCATTCGAAGAAAGCAATTTTTTGTTGATAGGTCAACATTAAGTACATAGTCCTAAGCAGAGCTATATTGAAACAAACCTGCTGTGTTTGCCCTGCATAGATAAAGCGCCAATCCATTTATACTCTTCCTGTGTGTGCTTCTTTAAAAAAATAAGGACTTTTACAAGCTGTGCTTTGATATGCAAAAAGAAACAACTGCAGAGTTTGTCTTGGTCATTAAAGAGTTACAAGAGGCTGCAGAAAGAGCTCACACCCCTAAGATCACCCACAACCTCAGCTGTGTTTAGCAAAATATTTCTTCTGCAAGTCATGCAAACCGCCCCCTCCCCCATCCAGCCTTAGTCCTGCACAGAAGCGAGCAGAGAAGCCCCGTTTGTATATAGGAGTCGCCCGTATTTCGAATGTCCTTAAGCTGTATATGTGTATTTGGGATTTTAATAGCACATACATCCACACAATACATTATTATACAAAACATATAATTTATATTATGCCTTTTATTTTTCTTTGTTCAAGGAAAATATTTCCTTTTGCAAGGAACCATAACAGGCTAAATAGACTCTCCATGTACAAACATATTAGCATATAGGCGAGACTGACGTGAAAATAATGATTAACATTCACATATTATTCCTGTAAATATATATCCATTTTAACCAGCCTATGTCAGTCGCCTTGACGCATTTTGTTAAGCCTTCGTCGGGTATATGTTGGGTTCTAACAATAATTTTATATAAACATTTCTATGGTATTGTTAATAATTCATTACTACTACTTATTCAAGTTTTTAGAACATTAAACCAAGTTATTACACATGTACAGTATTAGATCTGAAATTTGGTTTGGTTTCTGATTTGCATTTAGACAATGTGATGCTCATTTTTAAATGTTACCACAACACATATCTTTCAGGTTTCAGGATGATGAAAATGGGGATCACATTGTTATTTGATTGTTATCTTCATTGATTGACTTGCTTTTTTTGTTTCAGGGCTTTTATTTGTCGACCGGGTATGAACTGTAGATTTTGCCTCTAAGGTGTCTTCTAATTTAGTTTTAATTGTGATCTTCATCTTTCCTTTGCTGCATCCCACACATACTCATCTTCCTTAAAATTATAATTCTAACTATTTAAAGGGAAATTTTCAGGATAGGAAATTGGTACAGGTGTGTCTTTCAGGAGCATCTTTTTTTCAGGCACAATAGTTGAAGTCCCTACCTGAAGGTCAAGTACGTCAAATGTTCTAGTTGCAGGGAGCCTGTCCCTACTAATATTGGGAATGCTAATTTGGGTGCTTGGTATGTCAGGTATCTTTAGAAATGATAATAAAAATAATGAAATAAAATTATGTATTAAAGTGAATACATTCTATTATGATATATATATACATAATCTATTATTATATATATGCAACTCCAAAAATGCATAAATATTTAAATCTGCCTGATGGAATCAAAAGGAAACTTGACCCTACTAATACAGCGGATGTATGGTGTGCTGTTCTTGTTCTTAAAAATATTTAATAAACTGAAAAACATTTAATCTCTCTACTTCTTTTATATATTGTAACCATGGGAGTTGAAAACACTCTGTACTTGTGTATAGAACAACCTGTACATCCTTCAAGATCAGCTATAGCACAGACTCCTCAATTATCTTGCTATGTGTGGTTCATTAAAGGAATAAAACGTTTTACTTTATTAATAAAAATATGTTGTTCTAGTGTTGTGATTTCCTTTTTACCAGTCTTTTACCAGTCTTTTATCATTTTATTACTAACTATAAAAGACAAAAATAACAATAATAGGACTTGTTAGGAATTTAACAAACACATCTAATTAAATTTAACATTTAATTGAAATAACTATTGCCTTACATATGTATATGAGGGATATGGCGGTGCCAGAAGTTGGGTGAGTTTACTTCACAATCACAATATTGTTAGTACTCATTCAGGTTGTTAGAACATTAAAATGCTACAATGTAAATATATGTATTAGATCTGAGATTTGGTTCAGTTTCTGATTCCAATTAAGATAATGTGATGTTGCCATACCATATATCTTTTAGGTTTCAGGATGTTGAAAATGGGGATTTGTATTTTTACCTACCACTTGCTCTATGGGTAATGAATAATTACAGTGACCTATTTCCTGAAACATTCCCATATGCAGGATAAAAATAATCTTGGGCATATTCACAACTCAATTGTTCTCTATAAGAAATATTGTTTAAAGAATGTGCTTCCTCATCTAAAGTATAAAGAACCAAGTAACAGGGGAGCTTAGGTGAAGGATCGGCATGGGGAGTGGGGGAAATAGCTTAGGGAGAGAGGCAGTTAGAATAATGAGGTTAAGGAGGGGTAAGCTTTGTGTAAAATGGATGGTGGTAGAGAGTGTGGGTCAGGTGGCTATGGAAGGACAGGTAGAGAAGGAGGGGACCATTTCCAAAAGTTTCTGTGGGGTTGAATTTCCCCTCCCACCCTCCTGGTGGAGATGATGGTTGTGCATTCAGGGTCCCCAAGGGTAGTCTTGGTGGAATATTGTAGTAGTGGTTGGGGACCCATCCTAAAACAATGAAGCCATAGACCAGGTTTGATAAGGAGATGCACGTATATTATGACCTTCCTGAGCTGGTGTGTTGTGGCTGGTAACAATAGGAAAAAGGAGATGGCAGACCCCAGATTGGTTATAGGAGGTGGTAGCAGCTCTTGGGACCTGTAACCTTAAATGGGTTTGTTTGCAGTACCTGGTTACCGTTTTGTATGGGAACAATTTTTGGGGTTATGTGTTTTTATTAAAAAAGGTTATTGTTAATTGTCGAAAAAGACTTTTATATTTTACACATATACAATATCACAGACACCACTAGGATAGGACATTGAAGCTGGTACATCCAATCTAGAGAAAATAAAATAGGAATAAAATTGTGCATTTAGGTCCTAATTTTAAAATGAATATGGAATCAAGTTTGAAAGCAATGGATAACAATAAATTTGTGTCCATGAAATCAAACCTTTACTGAAGTTAAAGATCTTGCTGGCCAACCTAGCTACAAGACCAGAATACCATGAAAACAAACAGGAGACTAATAAAGTTAGGCATCCACAATGTAATATGTCTGTTTTACATATTATATTTTGCTTTTCTGTCATGCAGGAAGGATGCAACTCCAAATGCTAAAGTTCTACTTTTCCTGTAACCAATACAGTTGAATACACCCTGCATATATGGCTATAGAAAGTGTTTTTTCATTAAACACTAATTAATTATTACTCATGGTTTACGTTATTTTAATTTGCAGATGGGTGAAACTTAAGCAAGTGAATACAATAGAATTACTATATCTGAGTCATTAACCTAAACATCAGAATAGTACAAATACTGTTGCCCTGCCCAGTTTTTGTAAAGCACAGTCATTTCAATATTGTTATTGATAATTGTCACATAATTGACAATATGTTTTTGTAAGTGCTAGAATGTAAGTGATTGAATTGTATTTACTTTATTCATTTTTTATTGTCAGGCAAATGATGAACTGTTTTAAAAACCAATTTGTGGAATCCAAAGGTGAAAGGCACCTGAAATAAATTAGTTATGCCAACACCTTTTTGGTGATTACCGGTAATCCCCTTTATAAGAGGATAAACATTCACAAGTGTCTATGAGGATTCCTGTCTGGCTTGATGATGCCATTCTAGCTTTCTGTTCTTTCTCCAGCTACAGTGACATTTCCTCTAAGCCAAGCCTGCGTGATAAACAAAAAGTTTACAAGACAAGTTTAAGCTAGGCCTGCCTCCAAAGGACAGTGTAAGAGAAAGGTGCCTTTCTTCATCTTTTGTTATATTTTCCTGTTGGTATTGTATTGGTGTACATATTATTACCTATTATTATTTTATGGGGGTTGACATAACACTTAACTGTCCATGGTTGAAGACCTCATTGAGAACACCAAGATTGGTGTCAGAGATGTAATGAAATTGTGCCCATATATACCAAAGCTGTAGAGCCATTCATTGAGTTATACGATTTGTATGCATGTGTAAAGCCCAGATGTCAGTTTACTGTTGCAAGGTATGATCTTTTTGTGTTTCCAGTAACATAGGAACGATCAAGTGCTGTAAACACAGTGCCGTTCTGTTCTATGAAGAGGGATGGATGAGAGAGCAGCAATCCATTGTGTCCTCCTCCATCAGAAAGCACAGTGGTTGTTTCTGATCAGTCAGGGAGGATTGGTGATTGACATCAATGGGCCACTGTGCACACGCCAGACTTTTGCCCAAGATGGGCACAACTGTTTATCTCAAGCAACAATCATCTAACATGTTTAAAAAGCATAATACACCAACAATGATCAGGAACCAGGGGATAAGATGCAGCCATTGAGGACTCACAAGAAGCAAAAAGTTTTTTTATCTCTCACTTTGACTGTGAAAACTTTTGATATTTTCCAATAAGAATAGTCAATTACTGGTTATGTTAGCAGTAATAATCAAACAATCAAGATGTATGCCATAAACTAAAAGTTTGTTCTTGTTTTATTGTAAATAGCTCTCACATACTTTAACACAACCAAATTTCTGCAGACAATATACACCAGTGACTTTCACATTTTTTTACCTCCATCACATGTTCTGTATTTAGCCTTTAGACTTTAAATTACTGATGTGAACATTTTAGCTTCAGGCCAAAATTAGTAAATTTCCTTAAAGCAAGACTTTGCCCATTTCTCCAGTAACTAATTTCAGTCCATTATATTTTTGGTCTAATGTAACACGTGTACCATAAATGCTATTGTTAGTGGGGCTAGGTGCTACTTTTCTGCTCTGTTATGTAGAACATATAATTGTACTTTCTGCTTTCTTGATTTTTGTAAATTTACATCCTGCTGGGGCAATACCATTTCTGCATAATCGAAACTTGTGACTTTTTAGTGTTTTTAAGCAAGTATTTGAAATAGCAATGTGAACAGGAAAGTGAATTCCTTCTTTTAACAAACACACCCTGTCCAAAGTGATTCTCATTACCATATGGCTTTGCAAATGGCCTACCTCTAAAGTAGACTTCCAAGGTCAAAGCTGCAAATGAGATGAAAGCTAAACTATATCATCTGCATAACCAGCATGGGAGCTACATTTCTTCATTATCCTACTGCCCACATTTTATGTAAAAAAACACATACTGGCCCTTGCCAAAGGATATATAATATAATGTTTATACCAGTTTTTTCTTGTTTTCTCATTTCCATGTATGTGCACATCCCAGGACTTTTTCCAAGACCAACTGGGTAACCAGTTAGTGATCAGTGGGAATGAAGGGTTGCTTCAGATCTTGATACTACGGGGCATCATTGTAGCAGTGCCTGAAATGTATGAATGTATACATTATAAGTCATAAGTCGTAAATGCATAAATCATTTTTTGGAAGAACATTCAATGACCTTTAATAGCCTGCTGAATTGAAACTATTTTTTTAGTAACATTTACTAAAACCTTAAACTGGTTTGTTCCTTGTATATAAAGACCACAAAGCCATGCCAAGTTAACCTACAAAATTCATGTTTCTAACCGACTACAACCAGAAATGTTTCCTTTCGAAGCCTGTAGGCCAGTTTGCATGTACGTGCACATTTAAGTAAACAGCAACATTTTTTTAAACTACAGTCTAGATCAGTGTTTCTTAACCAGGGTTATTCCAGAGATATTTATGGGTTCTTTGAGCCATGAAGAGCTACAGCACTAATGTACGGTGAGCTGTGGATATAGTAATTAAAATAGGGGTTACCTGAAGACCTGAAAGTTATTTTAAGGGTTTCTCCCATGTTAAAAAAAAAAAATTAAAAAGCACTGGCGCCTTTTGGCCTTGTCTTTATGGCTAGTGTATCCAGTATTAAAAGACTTCATTCAAAATAGTATGTTTAAACACTTTTTACCCAACAGAAACCCTTGAAATAATTTTAGTTCTCGGAGAACCCCCACTGAAACAATTTTTTTGGGATCAGTGCGAAAAATGCCCCTACCATGGGGGTCAGTGTCTCACAATAAAATAATAGTCAGGTTGCCACCCTTACAGACAGTTAGAACAATCATTGGTGTCTTGTAGCTGGCTCTGCCAATGTCCCTGGGACTGTTCAGGCACCATAGAATGAGAGGTCAGTCAATGACAGCTCAAGGAACTGCTAGCAATCTCTAGAGGAACCTTGGGTTGAGAATGTCTGCAATAAAGGGTTTTGAGGTATCAAAAGAGAATGCAGACATAAGTATTTTGTGACTTCAGAGGTGTCTAAGTATTTAATGGAAACTACGCATTAAAAATGTGATAAAGCAGGTTGTGTATTTCAGGAAATGACAGGTAAAATCCCTTCAGCAATAAAACATACTTACCTTCCTGTTCTCATATTTTTCTCAAATGTACACTGGCTATGTGCTATTTCCTGGTAGAAACACATGAGCTCTTAAAAATGTAACACACAATAAAACTGAACTGAATAACTCATAATAAAATGAAGTATATTGCCCTTGATTTAATGCATAATAAACCCAATTAAAAAGCCTCAAATACATACCATTGATAATAGACAACTATCCTTTTTTATTAATAATATTTTTATTGTTTTAATTATTTTCATATACAACCAATATATAATATACATACCCCATAGAACAAAACTCACAGTGTAGTATACATATAGTGAGAATATCATAAAAATAGTGTTCAAATTAACAACTCAGTTCTGTGCAAACAGTGTTACCCACTCTTTTAAATGGTGAATCAATAGACAAATATCCTATTCTTTAATTTGACAAGATACAGATTGAAACCACCACACCTTTTAAGCTTCAAAAGATTAATTGTAGCTTGGATTCATTCACACCATCAAGCATAGGCAGAACACCCTTTGCCATACATTACCTATGCTAACACACGTCACCTTCACAGGAACTTCTTCACAGGTGTTATGTAATGTGGTAATTATTTATACCATACGTATAAACATTTTATAAATAAAGAATAGTTTACCTGCTTTTTACAAGTTACAGTTTACTGTGCCTGGAACTGAGCTAAGTCTAAAGGGTTAACTTGTATTCTGATATTAATTCTGATATTAATTAAAGTTGATAGACTGTAATTAACAATAGATGTGTGTCAGAACTTTAGAAGTGGACGCCCGAAACAGTTTTTTTTTTTTTTTTGCATTCATGCACCCTGCTATTTGGCAGGATTTGGAACATGGTGTATTGTTGATTATTCTACGATTAAGAATTAGGAGTGCTGTGTTTTTACATTTGTTCTCCATATTGTGGACTGTTCACTATTCTTTTTTAACTGTGACAACTAGCTATCACTAACCTGCCATTTTCTTTTTTATTAATTTATTTTCACAGTGGTACTTCAAATCCAAAAGGGGACTTTATAGGAGGATGAGGAATTTGGGTGTAGGAATGGAATACATTTTTAGTTTTACTCTGGCTTGTGTGTTTCTTAGTCCTGACCCCTGCATCCTGCTAGAAACATATTCCTAAGGTCTAGGTTTCCTGCATATGCAAGAAAAGGTTTCTAATTATTTTTAACAGATTGTACTGATAAACAAAAGCATACAGTGTGAGTACAAGAACTTTGGACAGGTTCTGTGCAGCAGGTCTTTGACGTTCCCACCAAGCCCTCACCACCTGCCATTAAAAGTTCCTACCCACTACTACTTCCTACTAGTTCCTACCCTACTTCCACTTTGTTGTGGTCCATTGAAAATACGGAGGATGCCTTATTTGTAATGCAATCTACTGTCTGAAATGAATAGGATGCCTTAATTCAACACAGCAGCCTGCAAGGATATGAATGGGCCCTCAGTAAATATATGTATGTGTTTAAACCTAGAGACCATCTGAAAGAATGAACATTATGCCGATGTAACATTCAATCAGCTTTTCTCTTTCTTGAAACATGCAGCTTTTGGGACCAGAGACATTTACTGTTTATTGTTATACATTTAGTTATATATTGTATCACACCAGAATACACCTTTGTGTAAAAAATAAATACATAAGAAACATTATTATGCTAAAAATAATAATTCCTAATAATACTCATAATTTGAAATGATTCATTGTATATTTAAATGGGTGGACTACAAAATAGCAACCTCACTCGTCCACGATACACAAAAAGCTAAAGTTCCAAAGTAAACACAGCCTAATATCCTCATCTGCTGGTAGTTTTACAGTACAACACCTGTATTAGTTCAGATTAAAATGTAACATGTTCTTAAATAAGGAAAATTTCTAAGAATGATTCAAAGGTGTATCTAGTCTACTTGATACCTGGGTCTAATGCCTTTCCTATAGATGCACACATATGTCCCTACACAATGAAATTATTATCAGTAATTAAAATAATTAAAAAAAATAATGGTAATGGACAGAAAAAAAATGTTTGCAGCAAAATAAAGGTATAAATAACTGTTAAATATAATAATAATAATACACATAGTGTGCCATGCCAAAACATGAGGATAATAGAAATGTATTATTAAAAAAAGCCACAAGATTTATAATAGCCAAGTACTGCATATCATCGGGAAAAGTATGCTTTACTCGAAATACCAATACAGGGGCCTAAATTCTGATTCTGGAGATTCTGACAATATATAGGACACAAATAATCAATCTTATACAATACACGGGCAACATAAAAAATTACAAGGTTTAAAAAAGGGCAATTGTGACAATATTTGGAAATGCCACTGAGAATTGTGTTGATACAGTCAACAAATAATACCATGACATATAAATAGTGACAATGTGTTTACCACTGCATTGCTTTTGGTTGGGTACTAGACAGGGGGCATCTAGAGAAACAGGCAGGGGCATTCACTGTACTGTGTCCAATGGGCTGAGTGCCATACCACCCGACATAGATATGTGTGTCTGCAGAAAATGTTCTGGGGGTTGCCAAGATTTTAGTAAACCATGGCATGTTGGGACAATTTAAATGACTAGCTTTCTTTGAGGAGGCAAAGTGGGAGGCTTTAGCTACACAATCACTGCTAAGTGCAAGTGAAAATGCTGCTTCATATGTTTACACACATGTGTGATGCACACAACTTAAAAAACAAAAGTTGCTGCAATAAAATCATTAATTTTTGGACTGTTATCTGGAAAAGTTGGGTATCATAGCTTGGCACCGTTGATGGATTTATGCAGTATAGTCCTGTATTATTGGTATCTATCCTATCAACTCATCTTTAATAATTTATAGTCCATTTGGAGTGTTTTACCAAAAAATGTCAGTTTGATGAACAGTTGTAACAAAAACAATTCAACTACAAGAGTTACACCATTTTAGCTTGGCCAAGCAAGATGGGCGAAGATCTTGAACCCAGAAGACGGCTGGGTGAAGATGTCAGCCCAGGCTAAAGCAAGGAAAGGTAAGTTTAGTTTTGCTTTAGAAAGTAAAAGTGCTGATTAAAACCTCAATGCAAGGTCAGGTAGAACACAAAGTTAGTAAGTCATAAAATACTCAAGCCTACTAGCTAGTGCAACTTCTGAGATCTGTTCTAACCTGCCCAAATGTTAATGGTCTTTACTTTAAATGTGACAAAAACATTTACAGCTTCTGTCACTACTCTGGTCAAAAATAACCAGAAAAGAATAAGTGCAAAATGACAAATTTTCTGCGGGGTCTGCTCAAGTGCACACACCTGCTTTTACTCCAACTTTTGCTAAGGTTTTTGCAAGAACGCACAACACATTTTCTTGACAATCATTCTGATTGTATTCTCCAAAAGTTTTGCTAATGGCAAAAGCATAGCAATTTAATTTTGAAATTTGTCCCACTTCTTCAAAATAATCATATAGGCAGGAACCATTTGTACCCCAGAAGGAAACTTCAGAATATGTCAATAATGCATAAATTGTTATGACATTTATTTAGACAGGTAAAAAAGAAAAGAAAAAATAAAAGGTAAAAAATTTAACAATCTATATGTATAAAACTGTATGTATGTATGTCTGTGTGTTCCACCATCTCTTGGAAACGCATCCACACATTTCAACCAAACCTGCTAGACATATGACTCATGTGAGTGCACCGCTGATTTTTGTACAGCGCTGTGCTATATGTCAGAGCTATATTTGGTGATCACTAGGAAACTCATGGAGACATTTCAACCAAACTTGTTATGTTCCACCATCACTCGGAAATGCATAGAGACATTTAAAAAAAATATTTTAGACATACGACTCATGTGAGTGAGATAGATAGATGTGTGTATGTGATCACTAGGAAACGCATGGAGACATTTCAACCAAACTTGCTATGTTCCCCCATCACTCAGAAGCTCGTTGAGACATTTAAACCAAACTTGTTAGATATACGACTCATGTGAGTGCACAGCTGATCTTTGTACAGTGCTGTGGTTTATGTAAGAGGTATATTTGCATGTATGTATGTATGTGTGTACGTATTGCTCAGTGACAGTGTGCATTTTTACATATTTTTTTTGGACTCTTTTACAAATTTCTGTCCTGTAGAAATTCCTTCGAGAAAACGTAAGGTAATTGGCCGAGTACAATCAAAAGGCAAAGGCAAAAAGGCAAAAAAAAATTAACCAGCACCTTAGACAAGAAAATCCTGAGGACAGGAATAGAAGACTTGCCACGGTGTGCGAGAGAGCTACTACATTAAGAACTTCAGAGACAGTACAACAGTATGAGACCCGACTACAGGATAACAGAGATAGAGCTACTACATCCAGAGCTTCAGGGACAGTAAAACAGCGTGAGACCCGACTACAGGATAACAGAGATGGAGCTACTACATCTAGAGATTCAGGAACAGTACAACAGCGTGAGACCTGACTACAGGAAAAGAGAGAAAGAGCTACTACATCTAGAGCTTCAGAGACAGTACAACAGCATGAGACCCGACTACAGGAAATGAGAGAAAGAGCTACTACATCTAGAGCTTCAGAGACAGTACAACAGCATGAGACCTGACTACAGGATAACAGAGATGGAGCTACTACATCTAGAGCTACAGAGACAGTACAACAGCATGACACTCTACTACAGGAAATGAGAGAAAGAGCTACTACATCCAGAGCTTCAGGGACAGTACAACAGCATAAGGCCCATCTACAGCATAAGACAAATAGAGCTACTACATCTAGAGCTTCAGAGACAGTAAAACAGCACGAGGCACGACTACAGGATAACAGAGATGGAGCTATTTCATCTAGAGCTTCAGAAACAGTACACCAGCGTGAGACCCAACTACAGGAAATGAGAGAAAGATAAAGAGCTACAATAGAATTTTTGTTTTGTGTCATTGTATTTAGTTCATGGTTACAGAACCAACATTTCAATTGAAAGAGGTTTAGCTCTAGTAGAGGAGGGTGCATAGGAATATTGACTTGTTTCCATGGAACTTGAAACTTTTTTTGTTAATTACAAGATTTCTTTTGTTTTTTTTTTACTTTTTGATTGTTGCAGATTCTCTCTTTTTTACCTAATGTCTAAATAAATTATATACTGATACGTCCTCAAAGGCCATTTCAGACCCAGTCCATCCACAGCCGCTGTCTCAACCTCAGACCAACCACTCCTAGTTAAGTGAACAGGAATGGTTGGGATCCTTTTTTGTGCATGGCTGCAGATGACTATGGTGCATTTTGCTAAAACAAAATGTTGCTTTGGCTGGTTCAATTGTGATCCGGAGATCTGGAATACGGCTTCAGCCATGTGAAGAAATTGTTTCCTTTGGTGCAGATTTCTGTTGTTGGTCTACCAAACTTGTGGCTCAAAGTAAGAGACTGTAAAAATGTGATAGTTAAAAAACGCTACTCAAAAGGCTAAAACAAAGGGCTCAGAAGATGGTAAAAACTCATTATTCTGCAATCACAACTGATGTTGCAATAACTGTGGAATACAAAACATGAGTCCTCAAACCCTGGGGGAAAGGAAGGCCTTCATGAAGTGGGAATAATGGAGAAGGGGGCCAAAGCAACTGAGGTCTTGGGCAAAAATCTGTCTCATTTTTTTCAGTGCATGGAAAAGCTTCATCTTTGCATGCCTGAGGAGTCTGAAACTTACATCACATATCCCAGGAGACTGCCAGCTCCTTTGCAATCTTTACCACTGTGGCGGTGAAGAGCAAGTGAGGAATCCCCTTTAAAATGGTTATCTACTCCTAGAAAATAAAATAAAAGATATAGAAAGTAAAAATGCTGATGATCTGTCTGCTTTAGGACAGAATAAACTCTACTGATACAATTGTTTCATAATTCTTACACCAATTTACCACTCACTATAAGTGATGGCATTTAGTAGAGACGAAAATCAGGGACAAACAATGCTTCAGATGATTTGGCTAGGCGGCCTTACTTTTTAACATGTGCAGAAGCAACAAAACATGCTGTATATTAACAATAACATTAGTAATTGTAGAAAGTAAGTAATGCCCTACATTATCATATCATATGGGTGCATTTACCTTCAGTCCAAAATAGGGAACACATTGGATACACTAGTAATAGTATTTTTCCTAGAGCGTTTATAAACCAATTCATTACTCATAAATTTTTGCAGTCACGCAGCAGTGTGAGAAGCTGAGGAAACCGAACTTTTTAGGACATGTTCAGTGCTAAAAACAGGCTCCATGTATGCTGTATTCACTCCAACCTCCCTATTAACTAGAATGCTTCAGCTCTTTGTAGTATCACTTCTTTCAGATAGAAGCCCTTTGGGTTACTCCAAGCATTCCCTTGATGTCATTTATTTTTAAATGTAACTTTAGAATTTCGTAAGGTCCTTTTAGGTTCCCTACTGACAGAAAGGCACCTGATAGAATGAAAATAATTGATGGATTCTAAGTTGATAAGAATGTAAAGAGGAAATGGATGTAATGCCATCTGGGAACATTTCAGTTACAGTATAGAACCAAATTATTGATGGTTCAGTGATTCAGTTTAGAGGTTTCTGACAATTACTTCCAAAAGAATTATGATAGAAAGATATACATGAGAAGCTTGTCCAACTAGGGCCAGCATCAGAAATTTCTGGGCCCCAAAATATGTACATTTTCTGGCCCCCATCCTATATATACAGTTCAGGCTAATGGTGGTCATATAGTTCCAATTGGAGTTGACATTGACTCAGATCTGAACTATTCGGACCTTGGATCAGAACTTAGAATTTGAGGAATCTGAATTTTAATTTGACTTTGCAATAGTACTAATAATAATAATAATACTGACAGGTACAGTAGGGCTCAGCCAATCTTGCAGTCAGAGTTTGACACATTTTGAAGGCTGTGGACGATGACAGCCGAGCCACACTGTATCTGTAAATGACTTGTAAAGTATGGATCATTAAAAATAAAAAAATCTGCATTGACAGATTTATTGACCACTTTGGCCAGATTCCATCCAAGTCAGATCTTTTGTTCTGAGCACCTCAACTTCCATCATTACAAAACCTGAAGATCTAGGCTAACCAACAAAAGGAGCTTGGTGCGACGATTGGGTTTGGTATAGCACCTAGCTGGCTAACTGGACCTTCCACTTCCATCTGGCTGCCTTGCTGGCTAGCCCAGACTCAGCACTTGCACCTGGCACCTGAGAGGCAGGTACTGTGTGTCGGCTTTGGGCCAAATAGCAAGAAGCCAAGTGCAAAGGCAGGCCAAGCTGGTAGGTCCTGTAAGTAGAATTCCTGTAAATGCAGTGAGCCATTGCATCCAGTCACAATTCATCGGGATTCATTATACAAGATTCAGGGATAAACTGTACTGAATAGGTCCACATGAAGACCAAAGAGCCACTAGTCAATCAGATTTTGCCACCTCTAGTGGTAAAATCCCAATGCACTGCCTAATCTTAACCCCAAACCCCCTTCTTGATGGCTAACCTACTCCCCCCCCCCCCCCCCACACACACACACACCACTGCCTAACCTTAACCCTCCTACCCAGTGTATAACTTTAACTTTCTTCTTAAAGTCTCTATCTTTCGAGGGAGAAAAATAAGATGGGTAGAAAAATGTGACAGAACCCCATTAATAGTAGTGGTAGAGAGCTGGTGGGTGGGGGTGGGGGGGGGGGGGGGGTTGTAGTTGGGTGGTCAAAAAGGAAAAAGAGCAACACACAACAGATTTAGTGCTTCTAATTCTTTGTGTCATGGGTGTCCAGTAGCCCCTATAATTGTGTTAGATTTCTAGTATCCCCCACCTGTTTCATTGTTTTAGCTTTGTAATGCCCTTCCACTTAGTACATATCCCTTTCCATTGAAGTTTAATTATTCCCAGTGCCCATGTATTGTGACCTCACTTTGTAGTGTCCCATGTTTGGTA
This sequence comes from Pyxicephalus adspersus, assembly GCF_032062135.1. Taxonomy (NCBI): domain Eukaryota; kingdom Metazoa; phylum Chordata; class Amphibia; order Anura; family Pyxicephalidae; genus Pyxicephalus; species Pyxicephalus adspersus. The sequence continues at coordinate 38,890,138 of NC_092868.1, read as the reverse complement.
AAGTGTATTTACTTCTAGGGGTTGTAACAGTTGGCCAAAGAAATCACAGGGTTTAATTCAGGATGATAGGTACATTTGCCCCAGATACAGGTTATATGCAGAGTATTTTTCTGTTTAGTCAAACAGTTTTCCTTTTGACCTGAAGGTGGGGCTGAAGTACCAGGCTGAATGACAATGAGCTTCTTAGCAAGGTGGGGGAGCTAAAGAGGCCAGGGTATGATCAGGTGTAATTATCCCAGCTGAAACTCATCCTAGAAATTAGGTTGTGGATATTAACTCCCAGCCTGCTTTTTCCTGTGTCTCTGTTCTTGGCTGGTGAGCTGGGAGAAGGTTAACGGTGAACTGTGATTAAAGACAGACTGTTGGAAAAGCTGTATGGTTAGAGTCCTGCACAACACTAGGTTGGGCAGGAGTATTAGTAAAGGGAACTATCAGTTAGTTAGTGGCCAAGTGGCCAGGCTTTATTTTGCTGTTTGTTTCATTTTGATTGTTTGATACCTCTCGCTGTTTACCAAAGAAGACCGTTTGGTACAAACGGTGCGTGTAAGGGCTAGCAGCAGTTCGGAAACAGACGTAGAGGAAAGGCAGCAGCAACAGCAACAACAGACTGGGGATGGAAGGGTCCGCAAATCTGCCTCATGTGAGTCCCAAAGAAGAGACAGAGAAGTTGGCACAAGCAGGGGAACAGTCAGAGATGATGTGACCGTGGGGGAGGTGGAGCTGGAGCAGACGCAGGGCACCCAGCAGACATAGAGACAGGCAAAGAAAAAGAGCAGCTGAGTGGTTGCACGCACCTCTCCAGTGTGGTCCTTTTTCATGCTGAAAGACAATGACGGGTGCGTAGCAATCTGCATCCTGTGCCACAGGCAGATCCACAGAGGGCAGGACGGATCACATTTGGGTACAACATCCCTGCTTTCCACATGTGCATGCTCTCTTGAAGGAGGTGCAACCACGTCATCGTCTCTTCTTCCACCTCCATTGACCATACTACGTCTCAGGAGGTTGGTGCCAGCCAGACTTCTAGCGGCGATAAAGTATCAGCTTCTGCCCGCAGGTTTCATGGCATTGGATGCGGTTTGTCACGGCAAGATTGGTACTCCAGTGACCGCTTCAGCTCCCCTAGCTCCCAGTTCCTTCAGCCCACTCTACTGGAGTTCAGCACAAAGCAACACACTATGGGCCCAACCAACAAAACAGTCATTGAACTCAATTCACGTCTAGCCAAACTATTGGCCTTGCAGCTACTGCCGTACAGCATTGTGTACTCGGCTCCCTTCTGTGACCTGATGGCTTGTGCCGAGCATCAGTGGAATATACCAAGCAGGCATTTATTTCTCCCGCACAGCTGTACCCAGTTTACATGGACATGTAATGGGTAACCTTTTGCAGGCATTGGCATTCTTAGTGTCTAGCCAAATCCACGTCACCATAGACAGCTGGACAACCAGGCACGGGGTAGAATGCTTACCTGTGCTTTACCACTTACTGGGTGGCCTTTGCACAGCTCACTGGGCAGAAGTCTGCAAGAGGCATTACAGCACCTGGTACCCCCGCCGAAGGGTGTGGTGGGAAAGCATGGGCCACCCCAATCTTCTCCCTTCTCCTCCTTCTCCTCCTGTATTCCTTCTACCGTCAAACCCTCTCTTTTCAACAATCCTCCTGAAAGGCCAGCAGCAGTGGACACTGTGGTTAAGCGGGCACGCCACTATGGCTCCCTCAAGCACACACGTTGCCAGACAGTGCTGAAACTGGTGTCCTTGGGGGAGAAAAGTCACACCACCAGGGAAGTCTTGTCCGCTTTGCACAGAGAAGTTGAGGCTTAGCTGACACCCTCCCGGTCACAACAGGCAATGTAGTGTGCAACAACAGGGTCAACACATGTTGCTCTGCTTTGTGCACATACTGAACCTGGTGGTGCAGAAATTCCTCCGCACGTACCCAGGACTGCAGGACATACTGAGACAGGCTCGCTCCATCTGCAGCCATGTTGGCAAAACCCTTACTGCCACTGCGGCGTTTAGCAAGATCCAGCACCAACAGAGGCCACCACCGCATAGACTCATTTGTGACACTGTGACTAGATGCAACTCCACCCTGCACATGCTCCAGCATCTGTGTGAGCAAATGCTAGCCATCTGCCATTTCTTGGTCAGCGTGGTTCATGGAGGCAGCGCAGCCCTTGGTACAGCCAAACAAATTAGATATTTTGCCAGTGACCTGTGGCTGCAGATGGAGATGCTGTGCAAGGCCCTGGCCCTCTTTGAGCAGGCCACGAATGTTGTGAGTCGGGAGCGGTCAGCCCGGAATGATGTCGTTCCCATCATCTTTCTGCTTGATAATACCCTGTGTGGCCTAATGGAAAGGGGTGGTAGGAGAGGAGGGCAAGAATGGGGAAGGAGGATGAGGGTGACTTTACACTCCATAGCACACAGCCAGCATCAGGAGGAGCAAGAAGGGAGACTGGCCAGCATCATGAGGTTTAGGAGGAGGAGGAAGAGGATTATGATGATGATGAGGGAGACCATGTTGGAGCTTCTGCACAGGACTCATCCAATCCCCATTTGTGCTGTCATACCCCAGGCATTGTGCGGGCGATGGAACAACAGGAACTGCTGCAGCTTGAAAAGGAGGAGGTGGGTGATGAGGAGGAAGACGTTTTGGTGCCTACTGAGGGACAGGAGGAGAATGAGCCCAGGGAACTCCTCATTCGTATGTGTGTCCACATGTTGTTTCAAAAACCGGGTTGATTACTGGTTTGCCACCCTTCTGGACCACCACTACAAAGACAAAATGTCAGTTTCTACCCAACCCAGCGCAAGAGAAGGAAAATGTGAGCCGCCTGAGCAGAATACTATGCGACCGGCTGTATAAGGAGTTCCGCGCACCACATTCCACACAGGGAGCTTAGACAGACACCACCTCCACCATAGTTACTTGTAGTGGCGGCAGCATCAGAAGTAGTGGCAGCAGGCCGCACAAATCCAAAAGTGTAGGCCAAGGCAGGGGTGATTTTCTGGATGCCTGGCGAAACCTGATGCAGCCACCTCAAACAAGTGAAGTGCAGGGGCATAACCATCGAGAACGGATGAAGCGCATGGTGCAAGATTACGTTGGCTCTTCTCTGGCTGCTGGTGGTGGTGTTGACGATAGCAGTTATGAGGAGGATGCCTGTCCTGACAGTAGTAACGCCATTAAATTTTGGGTCAACAGGCTTGAAATCTGCCCGCAGTTGGCACAGTTTGCCACTGAGCTTCTTTGGTGGCCGGCATCCAGTGTTCTGTCCGAACGAAACTTCAGTGCCTCTAGTGAAGTGGTCACGGACAACCAATCACTACTGTCACCTGGAAAATGTCAATCGTCTCACCGTTTTGAAAATGAACGAAAGGTAGGTTAGAAACAACTATCATATCCCCAGTGCAGATGCCACTGATTGACTGACACAAGGACTCACTAGGCCAACCAAGATGCCTCTGTGAACCCACACTGCTCCTGTGCTAAGTTTGTGGCTACCTATCACTAAACATCCTGTCAGCTGAGCCTGCCTTGGTTGAATTTTTTGGCTAGTTATCGCAACGTCCAGGGTTGGCAATCTTCACTAGTGTCATGCCTGCCATTGTGCAAGCTAGCAATTACCTTTACATTTCTGCTGCTTCCAGCAGGCCAAAAAACTGCAGATGAAAACCCCCCGGTACTGCCACACTGATAGGTACCATTGCCTTTGCCTACTTTTCAGCTAAGTATTGTAAGATTGAGGGTTGGCATTCATGTCATCCACTTCATGTTGCAAACTAGCAATATTGTCTACCTTCCTAACGCTTCCGACACCACAGACCACACCAACAGTGATGGTGCACAAAACATCTTGGTCTGGCCCTTAATCACAAATTTCCAATATTTGGATTACACACTTCGGGCTGGCATTGACGATGCACTACACCCAGCTCTAGATGCCAGTTACCAATGTGCTCCATGTTCTGTCTCAGGGCCCACCGCCTCCTGCTGATGCTGCTGCTGCCTGCCCAGTACTCCGTTCACAAAAATGGTATTACACACTTCGGTGTGTCATTGACAATGCATTACACCCAGTTCTAGATGCCAGTTACCAATCCATCCACACTCTGTCCCAGGGCCCACCACCTCTTCCTCCTGCTGTTACTGCTGCCGCCTGCCCAGTACCCAGCTCTAGATACCAGTTACCAATGCCATCCACGCTCCGTCCCAGGGCCCACCGCCTACTCCTTCTGCTGTTACTGCTGCCGCCTGCCCAATACCCAGCTCTAGATGCCAGTTAACAAATGCATCCACACTCCATCTCAGGGCCCACCGCCTACTCTTCCTGTTGTTGCTGCTGCAGCCTGCCCAGTACCCAGCTCTAGATGCAAGTTACTAATGCTGCCCCTTTACTTCCTGCACTTTCTTATATCCCGGTGGGCTTTCTAAGGCCACTATCAGGGGCAGGACACTTTGCATTTTATTTGTGCAACTTTATTTGCATTTTACAAAGTTACAGCTAGCAGATAGGAAAAGGCAGTCCCCTACACAGCAATGTCTCCAATAGCTACAGCTTCTACACTATCCATATTGGTGATGGCCTCAACCTCCAATGCCGTCCTTGCTCTGTTTTAGGGCCCACGGCCACCTCCTCATGCTGTTACTGCTGCTGCCTGCCCAGTACCCAGCTCTAGATGCCAGCTACTAATGCCGTCCTTTCTCCGTCTCAGGGCCCTCCGCCTCCTCCTCATGCTGTTACTGCTGCCTGCCCAGTACCAAGCTCTAGATGCCAGTTACTAATGCCGTCCACACTCCATCTCAGGGCCCATTGCCCCCTCCTCATGATGTTACTGCTGCCACCTGCTCAGTACCCAGCTCTAGATGCCAGTTACCAATGCTGTCCACGCTCCATCTCAGGGCCCACTGCCGCCTCCTCCTGCTGTTACTGCTGCCTGCCCAGTACCAGCTCTGGATGCCAGTTACCAATGCTGTCCACACTCCGTCTCAGGGCCCATAGCCTCCTCTTCCTGCGGTTACTGCTGCTGCCTGCCCAGTACCCAGCTCTAAATGCCAGTTACCAATGCCGTCCTCACTCCATCTGAGGGCCCATAGCCTCCTCCTTCTGTGGTTACTGCTGCTGCCTGCCCAGTACTCAGCTCTAGATGCCAGTTACCAATGGCGTCCTCACTCCGTCTCAGGGCCCAACTCCTACTCCTCCTGCTGCTGCTGCTGCCGCCTGCACGCTAATCAGCTCTAGATGCCAGTTGCCAGTGCAATTCACACTCTGTCTCAAGGCCCACCCGCTCCTCCTCCTCCTGATGCTGCTGCCACCTGTCAGTACTCCATTTACTAAAACTGTACACTTCTGGGTGGCATTAACGATGCACTACACCCAGCTCTCTATGACTCTTACCAATGCAGTCTCCCTGGCGACAGCTGACCAGAGGCCACACATTGCTACTGCTCTCGCTGACCCATGTTCTGTCTCTGGTCCTCCATGCTTTTGCCTAATGTCACCGCACTACTTTGTCCACAACTTTATCGGTGTCTTTCCTAACACATGTCATCCAGGTCATGGTGCCAGCTAGCCTATAATATTATTATTAAACGGGATTTATTTACGTAAACAAATGATGCAGCTTTGTAAATTCAATAGGGGTGGGTGCATTAAATAGCAATGGGTTTTCCTGTTGTTTTGAGGGCAGAGACTGTTGGTAGTGGGTTGAGTTCACCCTTTCTGAATGTCCTAATATTTATGCTGCCTTCTGGACACTGTCTATCACTCAAAAATCATATTTGCCTGCTGTCACTTTGCCTGTCATATCTTGAAAACCACAAGGTCCACTGGAACTTTTGTATTTTTGCCACTGTTCTCCTGCACTTACCGAGCACATTTGGTGGTTCTGACATGTATAAGGGCTTTGCTATTAATGTTTAAAATCGGCCTATTGACTTTATTGAAATTTGGGAAATCGATTCGCCGAAATTTTGCGAACCCACGGATGTTCAAGGAAATTTTTTTGCAAGACTGTCAGAGGCCTTCTCGCTCATCTCTGGTGGTAACAGGCAGAAATTGAAAGAGTTTTTAAGGTGGTTATAAGTGGAAGCAAAGGTCTAACAAAGTATTGTGTTTTTTTAATTGAAATTAGAAAAAAATGTGACTGCCTAAAAAAGGCTGCATAGAGCCTGTGGACAAAAACTCTAAACTGCTAAACAGTGTAACCATTTTTTGCATAAATTGTAAGCAGTGAAAATGCTTAAAACTGCTAATGTGAACTAAACCTCAGACTATGCTTAGACTGGCGTTAAGGTTTCAGTGAGGTTGTCACTAGGGGTTAGCATCCCTGAGGTTGTCACTCCGGCATTCTCGCAAACATTTCCTCGAAGTTGGGATGGGTCCATCGGAAATAGGAAATCACTATAGGAGCATTCATAAATACAGCCGTGGGAATCCTCCTGTCACTAAGCAATCTCTGGGCACTACAGGTCAGAATAGGGCAAGCCCTCATTCTGACCTGTAATGCCCAGGGATCCCTCACTGAGAGGAGGATTCTCATGGCTCCATTCATAAATGCAGCCGTGATACTCCTTCTCTCAGAGTGAGTCATGCGGCTTGGGTTTATGAATGATTGTGGATTTCATTTATGAGCATGCAGCGAGACTCACACTGTGTTCCTGAATAAAGAAACTCTATCCAGGAACACATACTACAGGCAGACATGGCTGCAGATGGAGCAAGCCTGTTTCAGTAAGTCCTGCAGCCCTTGGTACGTGGAGGAATTTCTGCACCATCAGGTTCAGTACGTGCGCAAAGCAAGGCAACATGTGTTATGCAGCCCATGCGCAGTGCGGCCACAAGGTTGACCCCGTTGTCACACACTACGTTGCCCATTGTGAGCCGGGAGGCCGTCAGCTGAGCCTCAACCTCTCTGTGCAAAGAGTTCTCTGTGGTTTGATTTTTTTTTCCCCACAAGGACACCAGTTTTAGCACTGCCTGGCAACGTGTGTGCTTAAGGGAGCCGTAGTGGCGTGCCCGCTTAACCACTGTGTCCTCTGCTGCTGGCCTTTCAGGAGGAGTATCGAAAAGAGAGGGATTGATGGTAGAAGGAATGCAGGAGGGGGAGGAGGGAAAGGATTGGGGTGGCCCATGCTTTCCCACCACACCCCTCAGTGGGGGTACCAGGTGCTGTAATGCCTCTTGCAGACTTTCACCCACTGAGCTGTGCAAGGCCACCCAGTGAGTGGTGAAGGACAGGTAGCGTCCTACTCCATGCCTGGTTGTCCATCTGTCCATGGTGACATGGATTTGGCTATATACAAAGAATGCCAATGCTCGGGAGAGGTTACCCTTTACATGTCCAAATAAACTGGGTACAGCTGTGCAGGAGAAGTAATGCCTGCTTGGTATATTCCACTGCCGCTCGGCACAGGCCATCAGGTCACAGAAGGGAGCTCAGTCCACAATGCTGTACGGCAGTAGCTGCAAGGCCAATAGATTGGCTAGACGTAAATTGAGTTCAGTGACTCTTTTGTTGGTTTGGCCCATAGCCTGATGCCTTGTGATGAACTCTGGAAAAGTGGGCTGAAGGGACTGGGAGCTAAGGGAGCTTTCAGCGTGAAAAAGTACCACACTGGAGAGGTGCATGCAACCACTCTTTTTCTTTGCCTTCCTCTACGTCTGCTGGGTGCTCTGCGTCTGCTTCAGGTCCACCTCTCCCACAGTCACATCCTCGCTGACTGTTCCCCGGGTTGTGCCCAATCCTCTGTCTCTTCTTTGGGACTCACATGAGGCAGACTGGCGGCCCCTTCCATCCCCGGTCTGTTGCTGCTGCCTTTCCCCACGTCTGTTTTGGAACTGCTGCTAGCCATTACACGTACTGGTGGTTCCCAGGTAACATCACGGTCATCATCATCCTCATTTTCATCTAAGCCAACCTCTGAAAATGCCGCCATTCATCCAGAATCCTTGCCTAGCAAGTGCTGACCACACTCTCCAAGGGTCTCAATGTCTGCCTCCTGTTCTGAAATTCTCACTGACAGATCCTCAGGCTGTTTATCAAACAACAAGGGAGAGTCATGGGGAGGTACAGGCACATTAGCCACGCTAATTCCTGTCTTTGCTCCTGTCACAGCTGTGCTGGTTAATGTTGCTGCTGCAGAAGAAGAGCCTGCTGCATTGCCTGCTGCAAAAATGAACCTGTACCAAATGGTTTCTTTGGTAAATAGGAACAGGTATCAAACAATGAAATTTCTGTATTTTTTTTGTAGTAGGACAGAAAGTTTTCTGTACCAAATGGTATTGCTTGGTAAATAGCAAGAGGTATCAAACACTGAAATATCTGTATTTTTTTTGTAGTAGGACAGAAAATTTTCTGAACCAAACGGTCTTCTTTGGTAAAGAGCAGGAGGTTATCAAAGACTAAAATATCTGTATTTTTTTATAGTAGGACAGAAATGTTTCTGTACCAAACGGTCTTCTTTGGTAAATAGGAACAGGTATAAAACAATGAAATTTATGTATTTTTATTGTAGTAGGACAGAAATTTTTCTGAACCAAACGGTCTTCTTTGGTAAAGAGCACGAGGTCATCAACTGAAGTATCTGTACCAAATGGGCTTCTTTGGTAAATAGGAACAGGTAGCATCAAAAAATGAAATATCTGTATTTATACAGAAGGCTCCTAAACTGTCCCCGTTACAATCCACGTCTCTCCCTGCTTTTATCCTTCACACAGAACACAAGTTGGAGTAGCTAACCCCTCCCTCCTTCCCTGTATATATGCCTGTGCTTAGATCTCTCCTGAGTGGCTGCTGGGCCTTGCTGTGCATCCTGGGAGCAAATGATTCACTCTCAGCTGCAATTGCCGCTGGAAATAGTCGCCATTACCACCCCCTGCTTTTTTTAAAGAGCATTTAGGAATATAAAGTACAGTCAGTAACCAAACAAAATGCAAGAATATAAAATAGGTCCTTAAGTAGCATGAACAGTCCTAATGGATAGCAGTGAAATAAAATGTAACCTCAGTAACCTAAGGTCATGTAAGAGTTTCAGTCTGGAGCCTTAAAGCAGATATTCCACAGTGTTCACTATTGCATATTACCACCCCAAACCCCACTTCAGCTCTGAAATAAACCTGTAAAAAATTCTACATGGAAAAAAGGTAAAACATTTATTCAATTCAAATATTTTCTGATTTATTCTATAGCAAACTTGAAGATACCAAAGATACCAAATTTTGAGAGAAAACTTTTTTGCCCTGCGCTAGACCATCATTAAAGCAATATGGAAAACCCCCATATTGTCAGGATTTTACTGGAAACATTGTGATTTCACAGTAGGAAAGCATTTCTACCTTTGGTAGATTTTTCAAAATATTTAATGACTTAACATGAGGGTGTTTGTGATATGTAATTCTGCACAATTGTTAGTAACAAAAGAATTGTAAATAAAATTCAGGAACATAAAGCACAACTGTCTATAAAAGAATCTAAACAGAATGATAGGAAATAAAGAACAACAATCAGTATGACATAGGAGTTCTAAACTGTCTTCTGTGTCTTAAAGTACAAATGTCAGGATATTACCAATTCAAACCAAATTCAGGATCGTCCAATACAACTGTCAGCGGCATAACCATTCTAAACAGAATAATGGAAAAAAGTACACATTGTCAGAAAATATAATATTCCAACATGAAAGCTCAAAATGGCTTTATGTCTGTCAGTTACAAATGGGTTTGACACAGACTGCATTACCTTACAATCTGTGACATAAACTAAAATATGAAAGAATACAAAGTACAACTGTTAGTAACAGTATAAAAGGATTCTAAATGAAATTAACTGACTGTCAATAACATCAGTGATTTAAACTTGCTGCTGCAGTACCCTAAACTACAAAGATAATCAGTCGAAATGGAATTCAGGCATAAAAACTAAAATCCTTAGCATCAAACTAGGTATAAATTGTTGTGTCTTCATTTACAACTGTCAATAAAAGTATATTCTAGAAGAATCATCTCACCAAAATTTCGGACAATAAAGTGCAATTGTCACTGACATAAAAGTCAACTTCCATACATTAAAGTACAACTGTCACTGACATAAGCATTCCAAACAGAATGCAGGAATATAACATATAACTGTCAGTAATAGAGGAGTTTTAAGTTGGCTTTAAAATAGAACTGTCAGTAACCAATACTCTAAGCACAATTCAGAATGTATACTACAACTGTCAAATAAAAGGTCTATTCTAGCTGCAGTACCTTAAAGTACAACTGTCACTATGGTACACAAGAATATAAAGAAAACTGTCAGCAACATAAAAGTTACAAATTGGCTGCAATGATAAAAAATACAACTGTCAGCAACCAGAAATTTATGTAAGTAAAGTACAAAATAAAGAAAACTTGTTGGAAACCCATATTCAAAAATACCAACCATACCACTAAATGAAGGGACCCAGGAAGAAGTAGATGGAATGGAATGAAAACAGGTAAGTTGTTTGTGCTCAAAGTTAAACTTGAAGCATACTAAACAGAGTGCTGTAATGTAAACTATATCTTTCACCTACATAAGCATTCTAAACAGAATGAAATATAAATTATTCATTATGTTAATAATTGGCTGTAACATAAAATTGGTGCAAAAATATATTGTAAAACTGTCAGTAACATAAGGAGTCCAAACAGAGTGCAAAAATATAAAATATACATGCCAGTAATTTGAGCATTTGAAAAAGAAATGTCAGAATATAAAGAACATCTTAAACTAACATAGGCATTGCAAATGGAATGGAGGAGTATAAAGAAGTATCGTCAGTGAGATACATATTCTTTATAAAAACCAAAATTGATAACCTATACATCTATTACATAAGGTACATAAGCATTTCAAAATGAAATTATGTACATAATTTGTAAGAACAAACTTAAGGAAATAGTAGGGTAAGAAAATGAAAGGAAAACATGCCCATTGCCCCCATTTTCCTGTTAATCCAGGTTCCATGCCTGGTCTGGTTTTATTATTGGGGGAATTATGCAAAGTTTTTTTAAAATAAGTGAACACCTACAGATTTGTCTGTATTTTACTTATAACTATCAGTATTAACTATTTGAAATGTTAATTAGCTAATTTTTTATGCAAATGTACCTGTTAGGCTTTAAAATGCATTTTAACACACATTTTAACTAGGGATGAGCAAGCAAGTTTTCAAAACCTGATCTCGCGGCAAATTCGGCCGTTCTCACCTACCGAAATTGTAAGCAAGAATGGCTGGTGTAAATTCGCCAATCGAGCTCGAATTTAAAAAAAAATCATTGATCAGCTCAGTGTGCGATCCCCGGCACTAGAGGTTAAATTGGTTACAAGTCTCCTTATTCCAAACCTCTAGTGCTCTCTGATTGGCTGAGGAAAGCTGGGGATGGCAAACAGGGGGATTTCCAGGGAATCCTGTGAATCCTCCTGTTAATATTTCCTCAATCTTTCAATGGTATCGCGAAATTGGTTTGCCAAAATTTCAAAGAGCCATTGGATGTTTGAGGAAATTTTTGCGAGAATGCCTCTGGCATTTTCGCTCGTCCCTACACCAAACTCCTGTATATTCATATTAAAATATCTGTAAAAAATATAATGCAAAAGTAACCCTATCAATTTTAGAAATATCTGGTGGTTAAAGTGAAAAATTATTTATTAAGTAAGAGGCTTTCTGTAAGAGAAAGTAAATATATAGGAAGGAAGACACATTTGTCCAGAAAAATAAAAATTATATTATTATATATATAACATAGGTTTCCCTCCCCAACAATTTTAGTAACAAAGCTCACTAACAAAGCATCACTATCTGAGTGTATTCTCTGCTCTGTCATGTTATTGCTGCGATTATCTATACTATAGCAAGGTCCTGCTATGCTCCTGAAATAGTATTCTGGGTATTATTTCAACATGCTTGTAAAAAGGATGCCACCAGATCCACTTGGCCAGCTTCCTCAACCTGGAGACCTCCTCAGATCTCCCAGAACACAGGCTTCTCACAACCTTCCTTCCTGATCCACACCTGTAATTATGTTCCAACTCCATCTTGCAGCCTGAAATAAAGATTCCTTTCTATTAGGATTATTCAGGTGTTCCAGAGCCACCTCCAAGTCCTGGCGTAGGGACCAGGATCCCAAAAAGGGAGCTGCAAATTTGTAGCACAACAATTACCCTATCCAACCCTTTATACTATTTTCCAGGTGAAATTGAGGAAAACACCACCTTCACCTGCTGATATACTGGATATATATAAGGGTTTGTTTCACAGGAGAGGTAAGCAGTAAATTTACAACCTTTCTTTCACTTTGGGACCACTTAAAATTAACAGGAGTCACTATCAGGAGCTCCTGCTTGTTAAATGTTGATTATTTTATCAAGTGACAACAACACGAAAGGCCGTAGGCCCCCAAGAGGTAAAAAGATCCAGAGAGTCCCTAATTTTACCAGATTCCACCTATCACTCAAATCTCGTTTTAGATGGATTGACCCTGGAAGGTTATAACTCAGTACCCAGCAGCTAAAAACAGATTATAAAGTTTCTGGATCAAGGAGAGTCACTGATAGATTGATGATTGTGTCTAATGCAGACCCAAAGCTGATAGAAACACAATCTTTTCTTTGCAATGATACCTCTAAAAATACAAATCAGACTTGGGGAAATAATCATTTATTACTAATGTCTGCATGTTGCCTGATACTCTCTATATTTTATTGTCATTTATTCTATGTGATATAATGCTAAAATAATAATCATCTTATCCAAAATACATTACTGCCGTAAGAAGCTTAATGTACTGTTGTATGTTTTTTTTGCTGATTATATCAGTAGGGGAACCTGGCCAGTCCCTGGGGTTTTAGAATGAAAGACATCTCATATGCAATATCTCAGCAGCATGCCTGCTTGTTCCCTATTGCAGCATGCTGCCAGTTCCCTTTGCAGTAGAAGATTAACGACTGTGTCACTTTAGCCTCTGCCAGCCAAAAGGGACATTTTAAGAATGTCAAAAAAAATTAGCTGACCACTAAGTTTTTCCTTTTAGCTTGTTATTTTATTCAATTGGAATAAAATTAAATAGTAGGAAGCAATTGACCCAATTGCAAAGCTCTTTGAAGTCACTGTAGATTTTGCCATTTTAGATAAAATATCTTCAAGAAAGGCTGAGGATATCTTGGCAGTCATTGTCTCTGCAGACATCTGCACATAAAACTAAATAGCACCCTTTATATATTTCTCCATTCAATTTGTTCACATAGCCCCAATTTCTGTTTTGTTTCTGCGCAGCTGGTGAAAAAACATTTTCAGAATTGCCACCATTTTGATAATTGTTCCACCTCCCTATGTCCTATATAATGTCCCACCAGGCAGCGGGAAGATCACAGGTTGCTACATCTGGTGTAGAAGAAGTGACCTAGTATCATTTGCTTTTGCAGAAAAGGGTTTGCCCACTTAGTTTCTGGTAATGTTGGCATCTATATAATACTAATTAATGAGATGTAGGCCTACTGTAACAAGTAACATGTTGCTCAATCAGCATGTGGCATATTTAATGTTTCTAAGCCGTGCCTAACTTGTTCTGGTTTAATTGAACCCATTTTGGGTTTCACAGAATCTGTTGTTCACCTTGCCAACCGCTGGATGAGAAAGTTAAACATTGGCTGTGAGCCAGTATTAAGGTATACAACAGGCACTCTTTGGCTGCTTACATTTCTGCATTGATTGTATAGCTGGATTTTGAGTCTAGCACATTTTGGGATCAAACACGATCAAAGTCTCTGTATGAATAAATTAGAATAAGACACTCTTAAGAACACCACACAAAAACAGGATATATACTCAGATTAAATATACAGTGGTTTCAAAAAGTATTCACACCCCTTTCACTTTTTTCAGTTTTTCTGATGCTATAATATTTTAAATTCCTTTTTACCCATTAATTTACACTTCAAGCCCTATATTTATCAAAACAGAAGTTTAGAAAATTCTGTAAATTTTATTAAAAAAAGAACTGAAATATCACGTTTACATAATTATTCAGACCTTTTGCAACAACACTTAGCTCAGATGCCTCCCATTTCTTTTGATCACTGCTAAGATGTTTCAGCACCTTGATTGGAGTCCATGAGTGGTAAATTAAATTGATTGGACATAATTTGGCAAGCCTCATACCTTTCTATAGAAAGCCTCATAGCTTACAATGCATATCAGAGCAAAAACCGAGTCATGAGGTCAAAGGAACTACCTGAGATATTATCGTTGCAAAGCACAGATCTGGGGAACACTACAAAAATTTTTCTGCTGCACTGAACGCTGCCAAGAGCACAGTGGCCCCCAAAATTACCAAATTGAAGTTTGGTGCAACCAGGACTTCTCCAGGAGATGGTCACCCGGCCAAACTCAGCAAGTGGGGGGAAAAGGTTTTACTGAGAATGGTGACCATGAATCGATGGTCATTGATCTCCGGAATATTGAGATGGGACTAAGTTCCAGAAGGACAACCATAACTGCAGCCCTCCACTGAGCTGGGCAGAGTGGTTACATGGACGAATGCTCCTCAGTGAAAAAAAAAAACACATGAACTGAAAACAAGCTAACCAAAGCAAACTTGAACAACAATTTTGGTGTTATTAGAATTCTGTTTGGTTTTTATAGAGTTCTGAGAGCAACACTAAAAGGCATCCAAAGCTAGTAAATGCAGTATGGCTCAAATTATTTTTTACCAAATTAGACTGTAGATAAGGGAGAGGGCTTTAAAATGTTACGGTGGAATTAAACTATATTAGTGTTTACAGAACTGCATGTATTTGTGTCTTTTAAATCTGCTGAAAGTTCACTTTTAATATTGTATACTATGTTTTTGATTGAAGGGGAAATGTGTGTATAAGTAATCCTCTGACACCTGCTTATGACACTCTCCTTGTACAGCTCACACTATAGGGAGCTATTAGTGACTGACCTCTTCTTTTTAGTTTTGTTGCTAGAAGTTATGGTAGATTGTATTAGCATTATTGAGCTGCTAAAAATGAAACTAAAGTACTTCAGTTACTTCAGTAACTTTAGCTACCAGCCCTAGAGGAGCTGTGACATGTATTACACATAAAGAACATGTCACAGCTCCTCTAGGGCTGCGGGAGCGATCAGGGGAGCAGAGCTGTCAGCATAGTAAAGCTCCGCTGATTGCTCTGCTCCCTGAGGAAAGGGAAAGCTTGATGACAGCAAAGACATCATCAGGATTTCCCTTTCCTCAGCCAATCAGGGTAGCAGAGCTGTCAGCATAGTAAAGTTCT